>NC_085001.1:23822787-23825287 GCF_963854185.1 Sardina pilchardus
AGAGAGAGAGAGAGAGAGAGAGAGAGAGAGAGAAGCCAAATATCGTGTAGGCAGCAGTTTTGGCTCAGCACCACATTATCGAAGAAGGCTCCGATGATTTATAGGACAGCATTGCAAACATTGCCCGCTGTCAACAAGTGAGCTTGGTATCTGTCACACGAGGCCGACTGTGTCTGTCAACATTAGCCATTGGCACTGCACTCTGACAGTGGGTGCAAACATAGCATGGATTTGATTCCTCCCCTCCCCCTTACAAGATAATATGCTGAATCACTATTTAAATACTCTTTTAGTGAAAAAATGACTTTTGATGAAGTCATTTTTCATCAAAAATCATGTTAAAAGAATTGAGAAGTTGATGGCGCCTGTTTTCTTTGGGAACAAAATGTTTATCTTTTCTATTCCGTGAAATCATATTAGGCAGAAAAATGAATACTTGCAGCTATTAATTCAGAGAGAGAATGTGATATGCTTGCAATACAGTATTAGAATGAGCCAGTCAAATTTGCCTCATGGAAGTCAACTGCGCACTGCCTTTGTTTAAGCCACAAACAAGGCATTGTGTTTGCAAACAATTCCTAAATAGTTTCCAAGTACTCTGGAAATGTAAATATAAAAACATGGCTGCCACATAAAAATGTGTCTGTTTGTGCTGAGGGATTTATTTTGAATTAAACATTCTGCAAGTGCATGGTGCATTGGCAAGTAACCAGACACAGCCCACTGCCAAGTTGCTCAAACATAAGGGTCACGTGCCAAGGAAGCGGCTGAGGGACATTCACATTCATTCCTATGGAGCTCTCACTGAGTGGTAAGAAGATTCAAATGGATGGATGTTCATGATAGGAATCACTATAATGAATAGATCTCTTGAATAGATTAATCAACACCTCACGTTTGCATCTAGTTCTCACCTAACACCTCCCCCCCTCCCCCATACACACACACACACACACACACACACACACTGTTACTCTATCTCATCTGCATCAAATTTGGATCATATACTGTATCATCAGTTTTGGAACTGCTAATGGTAAAAATGAAGCCGTAATGGCTATGTGTGTGCATGTTTTGTGTGTGTGTGTGTGTGTGTGTGTGTGTGTGAGAGAGAGAGAACATTGTTTGAGTGAGCGTGTGTATGTGAGTGTTTGTTTTGTGTGTATGTGTGTATGTGTGTGTGGAAGGAAGTTGGGTGTGTGTGTGTGTGTGTGTGTGTGTCTGTGCGTGTGTGTGGGGAGGGGGGGGGGGGGGGGTTGGCTGACCATTCACAGAAAGACGAGGCTCCCTCATCATCCCTCAATTACGGACAGGCCCCTTTCAGAGCCTCTGAGGCCTGCTCTCTCTCTCCCTCTCCCTCTCTCCCTCTCTCTCCCTCTCTCTCTCCCTCTCCCTCTCCCTCTCCTCGTCCCCATTCAGCTCAGCCCACTTGATCTCACAGCTCAAAGAGGGAGTCAGTCGCCAATCTGCGCTGTCCAAATGCTCTGTTAGGCCTTTCTGACACTGTCGGTCATTAGTCAGGGCTGACCGGTAATCTAGCGAATAGAATTCACCCTCCTCTCTCCCCTGAACCCACAAAAACATCCACTGTCAAAATTGTCACCCGGCACAATAAAGGCCATCACAGTGATATACAGTAGACTGAGCTTTACTGTATGTTGGTAGACTCTTAAAAGCGAACAGCCTGGCTCCTCAACGGAACAACACTCTGCCTGGGTACAGTAGCACCATGTGCACCGTGACCCGTTGAACCCGAAGCGGCGGAAGTGGTTTGGCGGTGCCGTGCTACCGCAGTGGGCAAACAGCCGGCCCTGGGTGGCGCCTCGCTCGTTTGTGGCACAAGATCGTGCCATGCTCACAGGGAGGTGATTAACACTGATGAGCATCCACATGGGCACACACACACACACACACACACACACATACACACACACACACACACACACACACACACAAACATGCACGGATATGCCATCTCTGTTTGCTGTGGTATTGCAGCCGATAAGTTGAAATGAGTGACACTATAAAGTTTGGTCAATGTGTTAAGGGGAAGTGAATTTGACTTTGAATGATTTATATTGAGGCAATACAGCAGGCCTAATCATCAAGATGTAGTGTAGTATCATGAGGTATGAACCCTCATAATATTGCTGACTACATTTATGGTATTCATGGGTTTCTCAGGTCCATTTCCACAGGTGTTTAAAATCAAGCACCATGATTATCAATGCAGACTGCATGGTGCTTGATTAATACACCTGTGCAAAGGGACCTGATGAAACCCATGAAATGCTGGTATTACTTTATATGTCACAAATGCAGTGGGAATGATATAATGTTAGATATGAAGGATGACTGATACAGAAGGACTCAAAGCTATCATTAAAGTAAAAGCTTTTGAGTGAAACCCTGAACGGCTATTATTGTACCATTACAAGGCCATTATTTTTTTCAAGAGTGATAATGGCCTCTCCACATGTTGGAAAGTCTGTGTTTTTAT
>NC_085001.1:23827787-24042787 GCF_963854185.1 Sardina pilchardus
GCTCCGTCGTCAGGATGATGTGATAGCGGGATTAAAGATTGTGAATCGAGAACACGTCCTTGACTTGCCGTAGTTGGTTCTTTTCTTGTGTCCGATTGTGTTTTTGGACAATTTTTCAGGAGTTCATTTTCAACATCTTTTCAGAAAATCTATGTTGCACATATCACAATTTCTGTCTGTATCTGTCCTCTCTTTTTCTCTCTGCAGAGATGATCACGGACAGTCAAATAGAGAACGGTCAGCTGAAGGCTGACCTGAAAGACAAGGTGACGTACACCTTGCTGAGGAAACATCGTCACCAGACCAAGAAGTCCAACCTCCGGTCGCTGGCTGAGATTGGCAAGACGGTCTCCAGCGCAAGTAGGCTGTTTTCCAACACGGACAATGGTAATACAGGTGCCAGTTTGGTGCAGTTCTCATTTTTATTAAGCAGAGCTACTCGCTTTTTCAACTCAGGCCATTATTTTTTTGTTCACATGGCTTTTTTAATTTCCCCCATACGCTTTGAGGGTCATTGATATTACTATTATTAATTATATATATTATATATTAATTATATCATTATTAATTTAGGGCAGTACTTAGTCCCTGTAGTCTTTGCACCTCAAGAGTTGGCCTTGGGGTGCAAAGAGTAGCAGGCTTTTGTAGGATGCAAAGATCCACTCAAAGTCAGGAGAGTGTCCCCTGCCCCCCCACCCCACCCCACCTCCACCACCAGTTGCACCCTGCACACATACCCCAGGATGGCACTGAAGGTTAGAGGTAGAGCAACCCTAGATTAGCCCTATCTACCTTACATTGCTTCTCAAGTCAGTCAGTAACATCAATGTAGCATTTAATAAACATTTCAGAGTTTGTCAACATGTTTGAATTGCTGACTTGAGTTGTATTGGATAGATATTATCATTATTGGAATCCCATCTGAAACCAAATATTCATTTGTAGATTTCCAGAATAATTGTTGTCCACCCCTTATGTTAATGTAGAAGTTCAGAGATGTTCTAGCAGAACATCAACAATACTTCACATTAAATATTGTAACACTTCATAACACTGACATAACCACGTTGTAACCTTGTCATAGTAGATGGCCCACGTTTCTATGGCATCTAAATTGTCACAACACTTACAGTATAATCGTAACATGATATCAAATGACATTGGCTATTGACTTTCATGATGCCTTATGACTTCGTATGCCATCTGCTATGCCATGTCGATGACAAGGTTATGCCTCCCTAATGACAGTAGATCTGAGTAAAGCAGATGATCCCTGTTTCCCCATGCTGTGCGACCCGTTGCTAGTGTCCCCTCACCAGAAACTCACTCAGGTAGATGAAGATGAATCACTGACACAGACCCATTTAGATCCATCTTCTGTTTCTGTTGCGCCCACCAAGCAACACAAATGAACAATCTGCTTTCTATTCAAATCTCAGTGATAATTGTCTGTATGATGACATGCAATTTGAATGCCATGTTGCCTTGTAAGATCATAATTGATTGCCAGTGGTGAAAGCAGTCTGCTGTTTGTGTCTTGCTCTGGGTTTACATCACCACCATTAAAAAAATGGCATTGAACCACTCAACTCAAATTCTACCGTTACATTTTGCACATTGAAATGGTTTGAATTGAAGTAATCTACACTAGGAAAGCTAATCAACTATCGCCTGATTGTCAGCAGTAATCTATTTTACATTTAATCATGAAGAAGAATTAAGAAAATAAATGCCTTCCCGGATAAAGCCGACCCCCATGTGTTAACCTCGTAGTTGAAGAAATTTTGCCAAATCAATGTATACACCTTGGTTAATAGTTGCAGTACAATGATTTCGCAAATAAATCCTATAATCACTCAACACACAAGTCTCTCCTTGAAGCCTGTGTGATAGTTTTGAAAATCCTGCACATTGCTATAATCACTTGAGTTGAAGGAGTTGATGATGCCAGCTAACAATGACAACAGTGACAAAAATAAAACCCTTGTTTGTGATATTGTCATTGTGCTAATGATATGTTGTGCTTCACACATTGATTTAGTTGATGTGTCATGATCATGTGTTCACTTGTAAATGTTTGTTTAAATGTTGTGCACACAATATGAAGTGTCATGGATCTGAAGAGGAAGTGACTTGATTTGAACTGGCTAGGTCATAAGAATGCTAATTGGCTAATAGGACAGAACCTTGGAAGCAAGGTCCTTCTCGTATGAGCAAGATACAGTTATGATTTATTGACTACTGGAATAATAGACCATTCAGTTGATACATTCTATGACACTCATAAAAGTTAGCCATTATCTAGAGCAGACACATAATGTAATATTATTATATCAACGTTGCTCAGTAAAGAACCAAACACAATAAAGCTCTAAATTAATCAGTCTAATTATTTAAGTTATTTTTTTTAAGATTAGCCAGTCAATCAGGTCACTTGACTTAGCACTTGTGTGATTTGATTCCTCACTTGCAGCTTCTGTAACATGCACTTTTAATTACATTTGTCTAACTTTGGCTTTGGCTTTGAGGCTCCCTGTCAACACTTTCTCTCCTTCTTCCTTCCCTCCCTCCAACCTGCCTTCCATTCCCTCCTTCCCTCGTTTTTCTCTCTCTTCATTTGTCCGGCTTTTCACATCGTGACTGACCTGCTCTGCGCTTCTGCCACTAAAACTCAAAAGCCCGTAGTCCTCTCGAAAACTCTGTGCCCTGTCTCACGGCTCACGCCCCTGCGGAGGGGAGGCCAGTCCAGAGGAGTCCGAGCATGGGATGGCTTAGTAAGTTCACTGGACCTCCAGTTAGCCAACCTCTCTGCCATCTGTGTGTCCCATAGACATAACATCTCCATAGTGGTGTATGTTAGGGTGTGTGATTGTGTGTGTTTGTGTTTATGTTTGTTTGTTCGTGTGTGTGTGTGTGTGTGTGTGTGTGTGTGTGTGTGTCAGGATCAACCGATCACGTCCCTCCATCAGTACAGTAATCCAGTTCTCCCTATTGTGCTCCAGGAGATTTAGCATTTTTTCTTCCTCAATTCACTGTTACATAATTGGAGTATCCCCATCGATTTTCCCCCCCATCGATTACTGTAGGTTATCACATCTTAAAGTTAGTGTTTGCAAGGCCCCCCTGTTTGTAAATGATTGGACAAGATCAATGAGACTGTCCCACCCCATTAGTTTCAGCTCAGCACTGGTACATTTCCAAGAAATCTTAGAGAATTAATTTATGTAGGCCTATGTTCTCAAAATAGCAAGAATTATCTTTTTTCTCTCTCCCATCACTAGCAGTAGCAACCGTCCCGTACGCCTATCTTTTTTTCCTTTTTATTAAACTTTTTCGGAAACATTCACGTAGTAGAAGATTTTTTGATATACCAAACAACTGCATCAAACTGACATCCAAAACCATGTCCATCCATAAACCTGTCTGGAGACAAGTGGCACCAGATCCTAGCAGCATGTTGGCACAACGGCACCTTGATTCACTCTTGGCCTTCTTCTGTTTGTACTCTGGGCTCTCGCTGCCCGCTGAAACGTATCCTCTGCAGCATGACCCTTTCTGGTTCAGGTGCTTTAATACAGTCGCCCCTGCTGTGAGGACCACCTTGCCTGCCGTCGGCCCCGTTAATTGCACTGGCTCTCTCCCCTTAGGCTCCAGGGAGGAAGGGGCTTTGAAAATGACAGCATGTCCCTCGGGGCCACGGTTCTCCCTGTAGAGCTGTGAACGTTTGACATCTTGTGAGGGAAGTAGGTGTTGGAGGACTGTGTCAACGCAATAGTGGCCAAGACACAAGCTGACGAGAGTAAATATCAGAAAGGTTATTATGATGTGACTATGAGGAAGATGAGTGCTTTTGAGTAGTGCAGCAACTGTATTGGAAAAACAGAATAATGGCTAATGGATTAAAGCATAGCTTAGTAAGCGTGTCATCCATCACAGTAGATTAGATCGTTTGATGTAAATGGTGATGGTTTGATGTAAATAGACACATTAGTTAAAGAGCTGAATAGATCAGCTAAATAGATTTCCAGGTCATGGTGGGCAAGGTGTCTGTTTCTTAGCGCTCTTGTTTGGCCAGCTGTTCCTCTCGTTTACTTAATGGCTGCATCTGGAGTGAAATGGGCCACTGTCCTCCTCTTGGGTTCCTCTGTCTTTGCTCTCTCTGTCCCTGGGGTGGGTTTTCTTAAGGGAGGGTTGATTGTTTCACAGCCGGTTAACCATGCTTGGCTGCTTGCTTTCTCAGGTAGCCCTGCCACCACGCACAGGAATATATCGTCCAGCAGTATGAATGACATCTCTGACAAACCCGAGAAGGATCAGGTGAGTCTCTTCACGGCGTCTACACTTGTAACCCTTGCCTCCTTCTAGAATGACAGCAATTCTCCCAGACAAAGGAAGATGGAAAAGAAACTCATCTTTACTCATCTTCCTAGTTCCTACTTTCCCCTATGGAGTGTCGTTCCATGGTCTACTGTTGCATTGGCACCAGCCATATTTTGAAATGCTAATTTGCTCTGCAGGTACACCAGTAAATCAGTAGTGAACCGGTACAGTGGTTGAATACTTAGTACTTAGTGTACATTTAGCATTTGTTCGTAATTTCATTTCTGTACACGACATTACATGACGTGAGTTACGTCTGACATTTGACTAGAGGCGTAATCGCTAAACAGGCAGCTGAGGTTTTAGTGTGTTGGTTTCAGAAGGCCTTGAAGGTGGATGACAAGGTCACTCCTTGCAGGGTAATGATACACTAGCCTCGTGTGTCGACTCGTAAGGTGTAAAGAACAGGCCATTGACACCTTGCGGAGCAGAACAAAGCGGAGTGGCTCAATCTGGTTTAAAGTTCCTGGAACGACTCTGCACCGCCATCGCCACCACCAACCCCTAAGCTCTCTGGCTGAGTGAACCTGTCCAAGGTACACAGCCCAGTCAGCCTGCGCCAGTGTGACCCATCCTACGCCAGCACGGGTCAGGGTGGCACATGCCATGTGCTGGGTCAGTCGGGTCCTTGGTCTATTTTCCTTCAGGGTCGTCTTTGCACTTGCATATTGCCCCCTGATTTTCCACTGGCAGGATATCTGACGGTCGACGAGACCAGTTATCAGCCGTGAGAAAGAGATAACTGATCAAACTCACAACCGGCTGAACATGTAGCTGGGCTGCACTTTGCACACCAGAGAAGAAAAAAACGTATGACGAATAGCATAAGAACAAATAAACAATGAGCAGAAAGTGGCACACGGCACATTTGCTGATAGCACATATCTTAGCAGGAAACGGTGAGTCACTTAGAGAAATCCTAGGTAGTCCACGGACACAATCGTTGTGTGGGTTATTGTTGCAGAGTTCCTTTGTAAACAGGATGGCATTGGCATTTTGAACACACAGAGTGTAATCCGAGTCTGATGGAGGACACAAAACCAGTCCAGCAGACCTTTAGCATTGATATCAGAGCGCTGGTGCATTTGTGCGCCGTAGTTCTGATGATGACGGGCGATGGCCTATTTTATTCACAAGCGCTCGGCTTGAGCCAGCATTGATGATGTCGGGATTGACAGCTGCCGTTTGTTTGCCCCAGCGGAACTTCCTCTTTGCCCCCTCGTCTCCCCGCGAAGGGTCGGCTGGAATTGGGTCAGGTGGCCCGGGAGAGCCGGACAGATTGGGCTCTGACAGAGGAGAGCCCTTTTGCGTCAAACCCCTGTGGGATGATATGTGTGGCTGTCGATGCATTTCCCCCATCGCACACCACTCTCTCATCTACTGAGCTGATGATGTCATTGCAGTGTGTGAGTGGTGTGTGTGTGTGTGTGTGTGTGTGTGTGTGTGTGTGTGTGTGGTGGTGTTGCTGGGGGACACCAATTTTGTTAGTGAATGATAAGCATATTTCATGATGAGATGTAGTGTAGCAAGAAGACACACAAATATTTATTTTAAATGTCATTACCTGTCAAATTGAAGAATTAGAAAACAGGAAATCCTGGAACACAATATTTACCAAACTGTGAGACTTACTAGAACACTGGGAAATTACTGGGTGTCAAATTTGATTGATATACGCACAATCATGATGTCGTACTCCGTCATCCTGCGACTTTATCGTAAGATGGTTGCGTAATATGGAATGATTCACAAGAAAAACCTTCATTCCTGATACGATTGATGCTTTCGTGGAAATTTTGGCCTCCTGAGATCTACTTGTCTCCCACAGATTTATTGATTTCTTTGGTCAATATGTGACTTTCTTTCATTGTCAGTGAGTTACTTTTTAACTCCGCGAGTCCCTCAGAGACACCCATGAATCAGAATGTCACAGTATCTCTCCTTGGCTCTGATTAGGGACAGGAGCGCAACGCAGTGGGCTGAGAGTTTGTCCTCAGGGAGCTCTGGGCCAGTGTGCTCTCTCTGCACTGTCAAATACAACTCCACTCACCACTCGTCTCACAGCTCAACAACTCCTCTACCCCTCTGTGCACTTTTGGGCTGCTGTACATTTTGTCTGTGTCTCTCTCTCTGTGTGTGTGTGTGTGTGTGTGTGTTTAAATGGATCGCAACATTAGAGCGAGGCACAGTGCCATTCGTCCAAGCTAAGCTTTTCTCGACTGCTGTGTGAGTACACTTTCGTTGAGAGTTAGAAATGACTTTCAGGAAAATAAGAAGAAAAAAAACATTACAGAAAGCCTCCTTCAGCTACTCTCACAAGACACTGCCCCCAGAAGGTGAATGTGTGAAGTGAAGTAAAGAAACAAGAAAATCTGAAATGCAGTCAAGAAGAAAATGAATGCTGTTGTTATAGCCATTTATATTTCTGTTAATGCCCTATTTCCCCAACATTCCATAGGTTGCAACTAGCAAGCTCATTCAGGAACAAAACAACAATACATTTTGAACCAATCCTTACCGTAATGCTCCTTATGTTGGAAGCCATGCACTGTAGATTACGGGAAGGGATTTGACTCCACTTAAAGTGTTTTGGTGGGTGTAATCTGGCTGGCAAACTGTGTCAGTTGAGCGTAGTACGGATGCTAGGTGATAAGGATTAGCGCCCTGAGGAGCAGACAGCTCGACTGTGAGCCTCTCAATGTCGCAGGATGCCAGGAGTGGCTGACCAGCCAGGCCAGGCCCTGCCAGGTTTGACAGTAATGGAAAGTGGTAGGTGTGTGTCAGGTGAGCTGATAGGTCAGGAGGTCACGGATGTTGACGGCACTCTCTGTCCACTGGAGAGACAGTACTACTACTTTAGAGAGCGAGATGCTTTGTACTGTACGTGCCCAACCCAAATCCAGCGAGTGAGAGAGGATGATATGCTGATATGTGTCCTTCTCGTGCCTCTGCCGTCGTGTGTTTTGGGTTTCGCATGCCAGCATAGTTGTGTCCATGCGTGTTTGTGTTTTCCAATCAGCCCCCCCCAACACCACCACACCAACCCCCCCCCCCCCCTCTGACGTCAGCGTCAGTGTGCTTGCGTCTTCGTCTGGCCACCGCGGCATCAACAGCACCCAGGGGTTGTGTGAGTTCCCCGGCCTAAGACCTTAATCAACTCCCTCCCTCGCTCGTATGCTGCTGATCTCGGCCCATAATCTGACTCTAATGCCATTCAGAAATTTCATTTGGCCCCTCTGCCTCGGCTTGTTTCCGCTGACTGCGGACGAGGAGGACGCCGCCGTAATTCCAGCCCCCGGCGCTCCGCTGGTTCGTGTCGTCCGCCATATTGTGCGTCGCCGTGATTTTGACTGAAAGTGGACGCGACTGCATGTTCTCATTTCAGGCAAAGCCTAGAGACTATGAGATTTAGTGACATTACTATTACAAAATAACCACTGAAACTCACTGTAACATGTGCTATCTCCCAGCACCATCTGTGTTGACAAGTGGAAAAGGGAAGTTACTTTGAATATACTAAACATTTTGAATGTTCAAAGATGAATTGATTGGCAATGAACGTGTCAAGTGTTAAACCAGAGTCAGGGTAGTCATGCATGACACTCCAACTAAGACTAAGTTATTATTTTGCTCCATATAAGGACAGCATGGTTTTCATGTTAAATCCACCCCCCCAACACTTAGGACTTCTTAGAACGACAAGGTACATCTGAGAAAGCCATGCCCCCTTACACAGAGACTTCGCTAAGGAAGTCCCTGGTCATTTCTCCGTGTCATGGCAGCAACAGTCATCAGTTACTACTACAACTGGTATGTGCCGCAAACACTGGTTAAAATGTAGCGTTGCATATTAATCATTAATGTTACAATGCACACTAAATAAGCACTCTACAAGGACCAAATCAATAGCTCTGTCACAACTAAAGTCATATCTCAGAAGCGTTAATGTCAAGGCTTATCAGATGGACTTTGTGGAGTTTTGTCTTCCATAGTCCCGGCTCAGCCTCCGGGCAGTTCTATGTTATCACACCTGCCTCGCTCTCCTAACCGACCGCGCAAAGCGAGCGAGCGTGTAGGCAGAGTCTCCGCTCCACTTCCGCCCCCTTTTGACCGAGTGACCTCCTAACCCCGACCCCCGAGCCTGTGCTTGAAGGAAGAGGAAGGCCAGGTGGTCCGGGCCATGGACAGCTGTAGTGGTTGTCCTGGGGGGGCGGACAATGTCCTTGGCCTCCGCGGGGTGAATGTTTTCCACTGCCGGCCGGGGCCGGGTGGAGTGACCCTCGGGGCCGTTAATGAGTAACAGAGCGCCGCCGCGTTACTGCTCCACCTCTCTCGCTCGTTTACGACGCCATCTTTATGGGCCGGGCAGCCACACTTTGATGTGCGCTTTTTATTTTTATTTATTTATTTTTTTTGCTTGTTTATGTTTGTTATTATTCATGATATGGTCGTTAAGGCTGGCCTCTTTCATGTTGTGATCAAATAAAGTGAATTCACTGTTCAACTCCCCTCTCCCCTCTGAGCCACTGTCATCTCCAGTAGGGAGGCTCATAACCAGTATACCTGAACCAGTAAAACCAGTAGTTCAGCTTATTAGATCTCCTCACAAATCACTAAGAATACAGGGTTTGACACACACTGGTTTCTTACACCAAACTTGTGTTTTCGGTCTTTAATTAGTGGAAATGAAGTACTATCTGCCATATAACTTTTTAGCTTAACGCTATCTCTCGAACATGGCTAAGTGGAAATGAATGTTGTACTGCTCAAAACGAACCCAACGTCAAGCGTTATCGGACTTCCATTTACAGCATTAAAACGGCGATAAATGATTAGAGGCAATTGTTGCGCGTCTATAAACTTTATATGTGGACTTTGAGTCGGAGGGAGTCCATTCCAGCAGGTAGGTTAATGCCATCTCCTTGGCAGTCTGGCCTTGAATCAAGCGGCGCGGCGGAGATAAAAAGAAACACTCGCCTGCCCCGAGACGCCCAGGGGAAGGGTGCCCCGGCTCGGTTGCCCAGGGCTTTGCCCTTTAAGTGAGTGAGTTATGCTGAGACCACGGCGGTCATGCTTTCACACAGATGCCCCGGGATGCAGGTGGGCCCCATGTATGAAAGTGCCGAGCCATGTTCCCCAGACAGACAGGCTGCGTTGTGAACTCCTACAGTAGGCAGTCTAGACTGGGCCGCCGCTTGCTTCAGGGGTCGTCCACTTATGCACTGTTCACACCTTCTGCTTTACCTTTCATGCTATTCACTCTGGGCAGATTTACAGAGCCTTTCTCTTTTGTCCTCCTGTGTGTGTGTGTGTGTGTGTCTGTGTGTGTGTGTGTGTGTGTGTGTGTGTGTGTGTGTGTGTGTGTGTGTGTGTGTGTGTGTGCGTGCGTGCGTGCGTGCGTGCGTGTGTGTGCGTGTGTGCGTGTATGTGTGCCTCTATGTGTGTTCCACATTTGCGTGGCTTCAGCTGAAGAACAAGTTCATGAAGAAGTTGCCCAGAGACGCAGAGGCCTCCAACGTGCTGGTGGGAGAGGTGGACTTCCTGGACGCTCCGTTCGTGGCCTTCGTGCGTCTGCAGCAGGCCGTCATGCTGGGAGCCCTCACTGAAGTCCCTGTCCCCACAAGGTGAACAAAGTCATGCTTTCAAAATAAATGCAGGTGGTCTCCTTAGTGCCCTAAAATTCCTTGATGACTGTAATTGTATTGCGAGTGTGTTTACATGTAGGCATAAAGAACTTTTTGTCACTATATAAACCACCCATTATGTTGATTGGCAGAGCACATTTAATTGTTTGAAAATGTAGATGTGAGTCCCAGTTGTCACAGTGACAGGATGAGAAAGGATGTGACAGGAAGTTATTAAGATAAACAGTTGCTTAGGATTCTTATAGTAAGGGAGGGTTCAAACAGGACTTATTGCACATGGGCAGTAATGCATCAGCGTGTCACATCTGTTGTCTTCTGTGTCCTGAGCAGATTCTTGTTCATCCTCCTCGGTCCCAAAGGCAAAGCGAGGTCGTACCATGAAATTGGGAGAGCCATTGCCACTCTCATGTCTGATGAGGTGCGTTTGAAAAGATATTTTCTCTCTTTCTCCCTCCCTCCCTCTCTTTCTCTCTCTCTGTCTTGTATGTCTTGGTGTCAGGGGTACGCTGGCAATTACGCCGCTACATCCGACATCTTGTTTTCACTTCACAACCCCCCTCCATTATTTTTTCATTTGTTTGTGGACAGTGTATTGAGACCATGTTGCATAGTGATACTGCACTTTAACAATAAATGAATTGATTCATTGATTTATTCATTGATTTATCAAGGTCTTCCACGACATTGCGTATAAAGCCAAGGACAGGCAGGATCTGTTGGCTGGCATTGACGAGTTCCTCGATGAGGTCATTGTCCTCCCGCCTGGAGAATGGGACCCTACCATCAGGATAGAACCTCCAAAGTCTTTGCCTTCTTCAGACAAAAGGTTTGAACAAAGCATAATACTGTGCGTCTGTTATAGTACTTATAGCATTGATTTTTGTAACATTAATTTGAAATTAGGCTCAGTCCACTGTATCTTAACTTTAGTTAGAAGGTTTATCTGTGTTTATTCGGCGGCTGGCCTGATGGTAAGGCTCAGAGTTCAAGTTAGTCTTACTCCAAGTGGCCCAGGAGATGCGTGCGAGGCCAGTGCACCCCTGATGTAACTGGGCTGGTTGAAGCGGAAGGAGAGAGAGAGGGACAGAGAGGGATAGAGGGAGAGAGAGAGGGAGGAGGAGGTGATAGAGATGGAGAGAGAGAGAGAGAGTTGAAGGGTAGCACTTAATTAGATGAGCCATGTCAAGGGTTTTTGGCTTCAGGTGAACTGACAGCAGGCTGTCGCATCAGCATGCCAGTCAATCAGTGAGTGGACTGCAGGCACTTTAGTAGTAGCCCCCCCCCCCCCACACACACACACACCCTCTCACACTCACTCTTTCTCTCTCTCTCGTTCACACTCACACATTTACAATCACTACCATCACGCTCTTTCGCTGCCTCACCCGTCCTTTGACAGTGCACTTTGCCCCCCCCCACACACACACACTTAATCCTGCCCCTCCAGGGTTTCTGATGAGGAGGAGCGGGAGAATCTACTTTAGTCCCTCTATATTCAACACACATTCTGTGTGATGGCTAGATTGAATATAAAGATGCAGATGAGGCCAAGAGAGCTGAAGTGTTTTTGTGACAAAGGTCTCTCCCCCTCTCTCTCTCTCTCTCTCTCTCTCTCTCATAGCACCTAGTGTCAGTGCTCTTTCCTCCACGTATTTGGTAGTTCACGCCGTCTGGTCTGTTGACTTGGCCTCTTAAGATTCCACTGACTCAAAACAGCACTCTATTGCGAACACTTGTCCCTAGGAGCCCTTTATTGACTGTATTTATGCAGTACATAGCATGTTCCCTTAAATGCTAATGCACCCACTGTGTGTGATGTTTACAGTGTACTGACAGCTATGTGTGTGTGTGTGTGTGTGTGTGTGTGTGTGTGTGTGCTCAGGAAGAACATGTACTCTGGAGGAGACAACTCGCAGATGAACGGAGACACGCCCCATGAAGGGGGCCATGGCGGAGGGGGGCATGCAGTGGGCGATGAACTGAAGAGGACTGGAAAGTAAGACACTCCCACTCCCCCCTCACACACCCCCCCAACCCAACCCCCCCTCACACGCCCAAAGAATACATTACAGTCCCTTATTGGCACTTACACCTGAACCAGTCTGTAAGCTTGAAGCCACATCCACCTTAGCCTGCACCTCAAATCATGTTGCTTCAAACTATAACAGCAACGACTCTCTCTCTCTCTCTCTCTCTCTCTCTCTCTCTCTCTCTCTCTCTCTCTCTCTCTCTATCCCTATATCTAATATCTATCTCTATCTGTATCTCATCTCTCTCTCTCTCTCTCTCTCTCTTCCTCTCTCTCTCTATCTCTGTTTGGGCAGCAACTTTTTTCTTGTCTTATAAACAAACATTGCGGTTTGTCCTGGATGTAGTGTCCACACTGTTAAATCTCAATCAACATCCATAACCACACGTGCACGTGGCCACGTTCCTTTAACTGCGCCAGTGTGTCCAAACTGTTTGTCCTCGCTTGTCAGCCGTGTCTGTGCACTTAATGTGTCACCCCCCCACCCACCCCTCAGGTTTTGCGGTGGCCTTATACTCGACATCAAGCGCAAAGCGCCATTCTTCGCCAGTGACTTCTACGACGCGCTGAACATCCAGTCTCTGTCGGCCATTTTATTCATTTACCTGGGGACCGTGACCAACGCCATCACGTTCGGCGGTCTGCTGGGGGACGCCACCGACAACATGCAGGTGGGTCAGCGGCTGCGGGAGCCCTTTGACGTCAGCGCTGTCAATGTTTCCTGTGCAAACAGTGTGTGGTTAGCACCGCTGCCATCCACCCCACCCCCACCCCGTATACAACACGTGCGTTTGTTAGTGGTTGAGTTTTTTGTCTGTGGTGTTATTTATTTATTTCCTTTCACCCGCATTGTGCCTCCAACCAGGATAAAAACAAAGCTAAAGTATCATCACTGACTGAGTTTTGAAGTGCATTTATTACCATGACGCATTAATGACATATTTAGTACATGATACTTATTGCTTACAGTTATGTGTGTTATCAGAGGTTATACTGTATGTGTAAAAAAAAAGCAATGACGCATGAAGACAGTGAAAAGTGCCGAAGAGACCCTGGCCTTTTCCAAAAAAGCAACGCCTAGAGAGTGTGCGTGAGAGAGAGTGTGTGTATGAGAGAGAGTGTGTGTATGAGAGAGAGTGTGTATGAGAGAGAGTGTGTGTGAGAGAGAGTGTGTGTATGAGAGAGTGTGTGTACTGTATGACAGAGTGTGTGTATGAGAGAGAGTGTGTGTATGAGAGAGAGTGTGTATGAGAGAGAGTGTGTATGAGAGAGAGTGTGTATGAGAGTGTGTGTATGAGAGAGTGTGTGTATGACAGAGTGTGTGTATGAGAGAGAGTGTGTGTATGAGAGGGTGTGTATGTGAGAGAGAGTGTGTGTGAGAGAGAGTGTGTGTGTGTGAGAGAGAGTGTGTGTATGAGAGAGAGTGTGTGTTGTCCTCTCTGCAACTGGGGCAGCATGTGGCATGACGGGCAGTGGCTGGCAGCGGCGCCGGCTGAGCGGCAGCAGGGCGTCAGCTGAGGGAGCAGATGCCCGTGCCGCCTCACTTCCTGTGGGGCAGGAAGCCACCTGCCCCTGCTGCGGGGTCTCCCCTGCTGGTGACTGCCTGCTGGGATGGAGGGAGGGAGGGAGAGAGAGAGAGAGAGAAGGGAGGGAAGGGGTGGGATGGGGTAGCACTACTGCTGACTACAATGAAGTGTACACTGCATATACTGTACTGTATCCTGTAGTACACAGTATTTACTCTATGTCTTTATGTCTTCTTTTCTATGTGTCTGTATTTGTGCGTGTATACTAACTAAACACATGCTCATGTGGATGTGTGTATATGGCTTGCTCATGCATGGGATGGGGGGTCTTGTTTGGCAGGGCGTGCTGGAGAGCTTCCTGGGCACTGCAGTCTCTGGAGCGGTCTTCTGCCTGCTGGCCGGTCAACCCCTCACCATCCTCAGCAGTACTGGCCCCGTGCTGGTCTTCGAAAGGCTTCTCTACAATTTCAGCCGGTCAGACTCTCTCACCAGTTTGTCTTCATGTTTTGCCTCCTCCCTCCTCCACTTCCTTCTTCTACCACTCTCTCCTCCTATCGCACTTTGACTAGCGGTTATAACGTCTCATCACTTAGTAATAGCACTGACTGATGCAGTAGTAGTCCCTAGCTAAGGTCTCCTCCACATTTTAGTTTGAATGTTATTCCTCATTCTGCAAGTTGCTTTGGATAAAAGCGCGTCAGCTAAGTGATTACATGGACATGTAATGTTTATCTCCGCTTACCGGGGACATGTCCGCTTATCTTTTATCAGTTGTTATCAATCTCAGAGCATAGAGTATTGGCATTAGTAAACTCTGCTTTACTATGTGCCTCCGCTGTTATCATTTTGCATTGTTGTCTTCATTATGAATCATTGATCAATATTAATTATGTCCTGAATGAGGTCATTGGATACCTGATATGGACATCAATGAAATATATCAAAACATATCACTGCACTTTTAGGATACAACATGTCTCATGGTAATAAAGGGTTTTGTTATATCGATATTGATAATGTATTAATTTATTTAACTCTATTAAAGGTCTATTAAATATCTCCTTTCCCCTGCACAGTGATAATCAGTTCGACTATCTGGAGTTCCGGCTGTGGATCGGCTTGTGGTCGGCCTTCTTCTGCCTGGTCCTGGTGGTGACGGACGCCAGCTTCCTGGTGCAGTACTTCACCCGCTTCACCGAGGAAGGCTTCTCGTCGCTCATCAGCTTCATCTTCATCTACGACGCCTTCAAGAAGATGCTCAAGCTGGCCCACCACTACCCCATCGACGCCGACTACAGGGCGGACCTGGTCACTCAGTACGACTGCATGTGTATGGCGCCCACTATAGGTGAGTTAGAGCGTCTTTTTTTGTCCTCGTCACAGTGTCACGCGATATTCGTATATATTATTATGTGTGTGTGTGTGTGTGTGTGTGTGTGTGTGTGTGTGTGTGTGTGTGTGTGTGTGTGTGTGTTTGTGTGTGTGTGTGTGTGTGTGTGTGTGTGTGTGTGTGTGTGTGTGTGTGTGTGTGTGTGTCACTCACACACTCAGTGCTTCTCATGCATGGCTTAACCTGCCTTACATATTGTACCCTGGACCTTCTGTGGTCAACGGAAAGTTGCCGAGCTGGCAAAATGCACTGTGTGTGTGTGTGTGTGTGTGTGTGTGTGTGTGTGTGTCGGGGTGGCGGGATGACCCTGCCGTGCTCACTGAAGTGCACCGAGTGTGAGATCTGTCCCTGCCACCCCAACTGGTGCTGCAGATGCAATGACACATGAAATGCAACACGCCATGATCGGACATGAATGCTTGAAAAGGGGCTACATTCAGGGCAAACATTAGCTTGACTGTCAGGGTCAGTTGTAATTGCACTGAAACCTTAGCCCCAATGCATTGGGGATGTCGAGGAATGATGAGGATGGATGATGCAGATACTGTAGGGACGCCTGCTGCTGTCTGCTGACATTAAAAGTGAATTGTGTTGGTGTCCGCCCCCCCTGTTGGTGTCCATTATTGGCTCTAAATATAGATGATGAGGAGGAGGCTGTGGTGATGTTTGAAGGTCATGTCATCACAATTGGGCGGTCAGTGAGCTTTTTTGTTGTTTTCAGAGAACTAGCTTAATTTGATTCTGTCTTCTGTTGAGCAAAATGTGATTTTGTTTTGTAAATAATATCTGTCGTTTTTTTTCTTCATACCTTGTCAGATTCATTTTAGATGTCACATTCTGGCTGACATGTGGGAGGCGTTGTGACGTTCAGTTTTACAGCTGGTCAATAATGAATGGTGTCCACATTAAATGTTGATACTTCACGGAGGCTCTGACCCTAGAGTACAGGGGGCTATTTTGAGACGGCTCTCTCATCCCCATGTGCACCCCTCCTCAATGAACAGGTTTTCTCAACATGGACAAACACTTTTCACCGCAGAGTAGAAGAGTTATTAATGTTGGAGCGTTTTGTCGTTTTTGATAGAAACCCTCATTAAGTTTCCACCATTAGTAATTGAGTAATTGGCTACTCATAGCCTAAGCCCAGGAGTCAAACAAGTGAATGGTTAAGTACTGGACAGTGTTGTACTATGGTATTGTATGGTTTATGATAGGGTACTGTATTATATGGAATGGTATGGTTATGGTATGGAGCAGTCGGTCGTTATGCTATGGCTAGAGTAATGGCATTGTTTTGTTATGGTATGGTTTGGTTACAATGGTATGGTATGGTATGGTATGGTATAGTATCATACAGTATGGTATGGTATGGTGCAGTCGTTATCCTATTGTTAGAGTAATGGCATGGTTTTGATATGGTATTGTATGGTATGGTATAGTATGGTAATGTGCGGTCATCATGGTATGGTTAGAGTCGTATGGTTTTGTATGGTATGGCATTGCTGTTTTGGAGCAGAATCCCTCCTCTGTGGTTTTCCCTTTGTCCTCTTTGGCTTCTGCACTATGAAGCAGGAGGGCAGACTCCAGGCAACGGGCTGAGTGACACTCTCTTTCCTCGGACAGCTTATGTCCTTGTGTGTGTGTGTGTGTGTGCAGCCGCAGCACTTTTGATTCCGGACACACCCGACCCCATGTCAGCATGTGCTCACAACAAGCCAGGATCCATCAAATCTCAGATGACAAAAACACAGGCCAGAGGGGCCCCAGGTTTTTGGTGCATTCACCATGTCAGCTGCACAGCACTCACACACAGCCCTTCTATTTCACCTGCTACTGTAACATCAGGCCATTTTAGGCTACGCCAATATGCCTCTTTGCTATGTAATGATGCTGCCACTCAATCCACTTAGTGCATCACACTGCATCCAGAGAAAAGCTCAAAAGGTCCAGTGGGGAGTTAAGTGTACAGCAATTTCACTATGAAACATTAGATTGCATTAAATACATTATATATTATATAATTATTATAATTATATTATATATAATATAATTATATTAGATGGGATGTTTTTAATTATGTGTTGTTATCACCATGGGTATGGTTCCCGTGCAACTCTGTCTGACTGTGTTCACCTGCCCCCACCACTCACTCACTCACACACACACACACACACACACACACACACACACACACACACACACACACACACACACACACACACACAAACACACACACACACACACACACACACACACACACACACACACACACACACACACACATGCACACATGCACACACACATGCACACCACAGGGTCATGAGGGTTTCCCTCCAGGGGTGTTAGTGGAGGGGGTGACTTAGCAGGACCTGAGGAAGTGAGGATGTCAGGCAGCAGAGATGACAGGAGGAGGTAGGGTCATGGTGTGTGTGTGTGTGTGTGTGTGTGTGTGTGTGTTCAGTATTACAGTACTAAGGGGTATGGGTTTCATGGTGCCCCCCCCCCCCTCCCCCCCCATCTCTCTCTCTCGCTCCCTGCTCGTGTGTGTTTAGGGGGCGAGGTATCCTACAGTACATTGTGTGTAGGTTTATGGCCTATTATAGGCAAAAGAATGAGAGACCTTTCACCAGCACACATGATGGCCCCCATTGCCCCCCACCCATCTGACCCCCCACGACTGCCCCTTAGCCACCAGTGAGTGTGGCGCAGATGGAGACTGCTGAGGGCAAATTAGTCCCTGTCACCCCATCCACACCCCACCCCACCTGACCCCACCACCCACCGCCCACCACCACCACCACCATAAGGCTCTTTAAGGATTACTGCCCGGTAGAGGAAGTCATCAGGTCGATAGGCTTGAAGAGCTCTGGGCTATCTCTCGTGCCAAGAGACATGCAACACACACACACACACACACACACACACACACATACACACACACACACACACAGACATGCACACGGACAGTCAGACACTCCAGGATACACACTCACGCCGTCACAGCATGAGATGGGCTACCTTAATGGGATCATTTTCTCCAAAGCTGGATGGAAATAAGCTGGGGGGGTCAGGGACACTAGTGTAAAGCTCTGCTAATTATGACTCATGGTAAAAATAAAGCATCCATACAGGAAGACTGCATCAAGATTTCAAATGAGTCATCGTGCGTGTTTGTGTTTGTGTTTGTGTGTTGTTGTCTTTAGATAACAGCACAGGACTAGTGCCGGACGGGATGGACGGAAATGACCTGTTTTTCTACAACATCACCGACATGGTAGGTGTCTGCGCAGCCCCACAACAATCATGTGATATAACAGATACAAATGTTTTTTAAATGTCTGTGTGAAACCTTCAATGGTGAATTTTGAAAACAGACCTCTTGTTCAGCGAGACGCGCCGTCTCAGTTCGGTAATCCAACAGAACGACGTCGCTGGCCTTTTCTTTGTCGGTGAAACATTAGTCTCCCGCGCACAGGTTGTTTTGTCTGAGGCCCATCCCTGTTCCCTGGCCCTCTGGGCACCACCACTAAAACCCCAGCGATGCCAGGGGTTTGTCCGCAGAAAATAACGCGCCGAGCTGACCGCCTGGAAAAAAGGTCACAGCGACAATGGACTCATTCATCTCCAGCCTCGTCCCATCTTCAGTTCAGGTTCGCTGAAACGTAATGCCCAAACACAATCCCACGCCAGCGTCTTGCCCATTTTTTTCCTCTGAAAGGAAGCGCTTGTGCTCCAACTCCAGAGTCCAGCATGGTTGAGGGGTCGGAGTTCACCGCTGTGGTGGACTCAGAATGTGAACAAATGATCAATAAAGAGCACATCTGTCTGCTGTTTTTGATACTGTATTTACTTGTGATTTTTTATTTTGTGTGTGTGTGTGTGTGTGTGTATGTGTGTTTTCCCTCTCTCCCCTAGCCCATGAATGCCACGTGGTCGTCCCTGACGCGCTCCCAGTGTCTGGAGTACAAGGGTGAGCTGGTGGGCCAGGCCTGCGGCTTTGTGCCCGACGTCACGCTCATGTCCTTCATCCTGTTCTTCGGCACCTACACCTGCTCCATGGGGCTCAAGAAGTTCAAGTTCAGCCCCTTCTTCCCCACCACTGTGAGTCACAGCCCCCTGGTCTACTGGACCCGTATTCACAAAGAATTTTAAGGCTAAAAGTAGCTCCTAACTGGCCAATTTAGGAGAAACTCTTAAAAATAATGGAAGTGTCACTCCTTAGTACTCCTCATTTTTTTCACTATAAGTAATTCCCGAAGCATTTTAAGCCTAAAAGTAGCTCTAGGACAGCTAAAATCTTTTAGTGCGATTTAGGAGTCCTCTTAGTGGTAAGATAAAATGCTTTGTGAATACAGGCCCTTGTCTATCAGCCTGGCTGGCTCATCAGCTAAATAGTTCCAGAGTCAAACTTCATTGTCTTGTAGGAGTTAGAGAGCGCTATGAGTCTTGATGGACTTTTAGATGAATAGTTCAAGAGTCAAGCTTCGTTGTCAAGTATAGTGGTTTACATTAAGGTTACATTCATTATAGATCAACTACATTACACATACAGAATGTATATGTCTATTTCACCCATCCCTCTAACTGAATTAATTAGTTCAAGATGCAGTGACTGTCTAAGTGTAGGTTGTTTTGAACCAGTAGGATGGGATGGGAAGCACAGCCCTGGAGATTCACAGAGATATGTGCTGTCTGATAATGCCTAGAGAAAATGAAGAGTTAAAAAAAGGTCAATACAGGATGAAAAAGGTCAATACAGGAAGTGAGAAGTGGCCACGGGGTTTCTTATGCTCGTATATGAGGAGATTTGTTGTTTTTCTCACACAGTATTGTACACAATCGTCTCCCCTCACACATGTTTGTTTGGGTAAAGGATCCAATGAATTGAAGTTATGAGTTATGAATTAAACTGTAGGCTCACCTACACTGTTGCCTGAAGACTATGCTTAAATTCAGTAGTTATCAACATGCCAGGCACTATAGCAGACCAAATATTGATTTTAGTGTGGTCAATCACAACATGCTATTTAGACTTCAGTGTTGTAAGTACCATATACATTTTCCAATGACCCATATGCCCTCGTCAGGTGAGGAAGCTGATCAGTGACTTTGCCATCATCCTGGCCATCCTGATCTTCTGTGGTGTGGACATACTGGTGGGAGTGGACACGCCCAAGCTCATTGTGCCTACTGAATTCAAGGTAAGCCTCCATCCTCCAGCACCTCCACCCTCCCCCCTGTCCTCCACCCCCCTGCATTTGCATAGTTTATTCCTCTTCCATTTTGGTTTGAAAGTCCACTTGATACACTCCTCTCAATGTTTCATGAACTCATCAATAATAGAGAACAGTTGCTAACATTTTCTGAGGCCACTCTCCACGAGGTTGTGTACTTCAAAGCCATAGTGGACATCGGCCAAATTGGGCACTGACATTATTGTCTTGGTAAATGCAGATTATCAGAGTTCTAACTCTAACTCCCATTTTCTGATTGGTCAATCTATTCTATGTGATTCAGGAAACACTACAATTCTTAAGGAGAATGCATTAGCAGACTTAGTTATCAGAACCTTAGATATTGCTGATCTCTATAGGATGTGTATAGACAGTACGTATGCATCAGTACTATCAGTATTCTGTGTGTCTCCATCAGTGTGTATGTGTGTGTGTATGTGTGTGTATGTGTGTGTGTTTGTGTGTGCCTGCATGTGTGCATGTGTGGGTGTGTGTGGGTGTGTGTGTGTTTGCTCAGCCTCTTCCTCTTCCCGCTGTTTAATCCACCCCCTCCACTCTGCCAATCCTCCCTGTGCAGCCCACCAGTTCCAAGCGTGGCTGGTTCGTGCCTCCGTTTGGGGGCAACCCCGTCTGGGTGTACGTGGCGTCGGCCCTACCTGCCCTCCTGGTCACCATCCTCCTCTTCATGGACCAGCAGATCACCGCCGTCATCGTCAACCGCAAGGAGCATAAGTTGAAGGTGGGCACCGCACCACACTGACACCACAACTCTGCATGGCATGGCATGGTGGTCGAGAGTGGATAAATGGAGTAGGAAGTGTGTGCGTGTGTGTGTGTGTGTGTGTGTGTGTGTGTGTGTGTGTGTGTGTGTGTGTGTGTGTGTGTGTGTAGTGTGTGTGTGTGTGTGTGTGTGTGTGTGTGTGTGTGTGTGTGTGTGTGTGTGTAGTGTGTGTGTGTGTGTGTGTGTGTGTGTGTGTGTGTGTGTGTGTGTGTGTGTGTGGTGCTGCCGGTGTCGAGGCTGGCATGGGGCTGGCACAGCGCTTGGCACTGATGCCCCGGATGTCTTTAGCGATGCTCGGTTAGAAGCACTCAGGGGGCACAGGAAAGACACGACGGCCGGCGGGGAAGAGGGCTGCACTCTCCTCACCAGGCGAAATGGATATTTATAGCCAGTCTGTGTCCCAGGGAAGAGAGAGATAGAGAGAGAGAGAGAGAGAGAGGGAGAGAGAGAGGAGGGAGAAAGAGAGGGAGAGAGAGGGAGGGAGGGGAAAAAGGGGGCTATTTACCTCACAGCCAGCAGGAAGTGACTGAAGCTGCCAGCTTAAAAAACAGAAATAGCTTTTCATTGTATCACACTGTGTTTTATTACATCACATGGGTAAAAGTCATGGACTGCTGGCTGTGATGAAACAGCATGTTGGATGACTGACTGAATCACACTTTATGATTTCAGCACGTTTTTTATTAGATGTCATGACGACAAATAAAGTGTGTCAATTAGCATGTCACATTTCAAGAAGTCAGTATCACTCTAGCACCAGCAGCAGCAGTGGAACGAAAGGACCGTGCACTGTCAGGAAGAAGTTTTAAGATGTCACAGTGACTCCCTCTCCCCCCCCCTCCTTTTGGCTGTTCAGTGTCCCAGCGTCACGAGGACTACGTCCCAATAAATCTGGCTTTAGGACGCCTTCAGGAGACTCATCCGCCCGTGTGCCTCCGCTGTGTCTCCTGATGTGGTCTCGGTATCGATGGGCCGTGTAGGGAGAAACACAATGGGCTCGCACAGACAGGCGAGACAGAACTGACCCTGTCACTGTCCCTCAGGCATGAGAGGCTAAGAATAATCTCGGACAATGTCAGTGTCTTTAGACTGAAATAGCATCCAGTCGGTCTTGTGTACCTCCGTCAGCACACAGAAAACACACAGAAAACACACAGAAACTCTGTTTCAGATTTGTATTTGAGTCACGAGATATACAGTATGTGTCAAGACAGATAGCCTACATTGGTAATACTGCTTACTACAATCATTTATCCACCGGTATGATACTGTATTAATTAATTAATTAATTATTATTATTATTATTATTAATAGAGAAAGGTTCAAATGGCATAACATTTTATAAATGAAATTCATGCATAACAGCAATACTTCACAGAGGGAAAGTGTAGTACACTTTACATAATAAGCTATCACACACAAGCATTGTAATGTTTCTTGTGTTTGTGAGTATTGTGAATGTAAAATATGCCTACTGTATATGAGGGCACTTTAAATGCATACTGGCTCTTTCAAGCGTTTCACATGCTGTTACTCATCCCAGCACATTATGTAATTTATACACATCTGTTATGAATGTCTGGAGCCTGGAAGTGATGTTCCACTCAAACGCAGACCTCCTTCCTCTGTGCAGAAAGGAGCAGGTTATCACCTGGACCTGTTCTGGGTGGCCATACTCATGATCGTGTGCTCCTTCATGGGTCTGCCCTGGTACGTGGCCGCCACCGTCATCTCTATCGCCCACATCGACAGCTTGAAGATGGAGACCGAGACCTCGGCCCCGGGAGAGCAGCCCAAGTTCCTGGGAGTCAGGTAACGGAGTGGTAGCATGGTAGCTCGGTTCATACTGTAGGCCCCAGTCATCGTACGGAGAAAAAGCTGACTGAGCAGGTTACTGACGTAGGACCCAAACTCACATGCGCTAGTCCCCTTTCAGCACAACATTGGCACAAATGCCCCATTCGAAGGAGGGTTTTCATGCTGTATATTTTTTCTTCCATATAAAAACATGGGTATGCGCACCACTATTTTGCCGAGTATAGATGGCTCTTAAGTGGTGATGTTATTGGCTGGGTGGCACACTGGGAGGTTTGTGCTCCAAACACGGCTTGTTTGGTTAACAGCAGGTGGCCCCGTATTGATGCAGCTGTAAGCTGGATCAACACAAACACTCGGAGCGCAGGCCCTTTTCTCAAAACTCCTTCGGCACTCACACGTAGTGATTGGTCCCACGTGGCTGAGATGTTAGATGAGAAGCATAAATCCACTAACCATGTGTACTGCATGTGAGGCTCCTTTCTGGTTTACTGTCAAGTGCTCACTTCTTTCACGCATCTGTGTGTGAAACTGTGAAGTCTCCAAAGTGTTTTTTTTGTTTGTTTTTTTTGTATGACAGGGAGCAGCGTGTCACGGGCGTATGTGTCTTCATCCTCACTGGCCTGTCTGTTCTGATGTCCCCCATCCTTAAGGTAATGGCCTCTCTCATGGTAGCTCGTCTTACAGATATAGACTGAAACAGCAACTTCCGTATCTGCTACATTTACAGTAGGCAAATGCTGCTCCTCTAATGTCACATCAGAGATTTAGTTACAATTCAAAGTATGCACTTGTTGACTTTGAAGGAGACCTGTTTGGGAGTTGTTGTTCACGGCAGCTTTATTGTCTCTCTGTGGCCTGCAGTTCATCCCCATGCCCGTGCTGTACGGAGTCTTCCTCTACATGGGCGTGGCTTCTCTCAACGGAGTACAGGTGGGTCTTTTGTTTCTGACGACCCATCACTGTGCGCGCGCGCACACACACACACACACAGACATCACCCTGCTCTCCGGTTACGGCCAAAGAACAAGGACTCGGCGTTCTGTCCCCAAACACTCCCTCCTCCCTACAAACCTGTCTGCCTGTGGGAAAAAGGCAGTGAGGATAGTGATGAAGAAAAGAGAGAGGAAAATACCTTTCTCAGTGAAGGTACTCGACACCAGCTGATTCTCCACCTGGTCAAATCCTCCTGTTGTTGTCTTACAGCTTTGATCTGATTCCAGATCAGCTCAAAGCAGCTTCGGTGGCCCATAGATGCTTTTCCACCTGGGGTGTGGCCAGGCTGTGGTCGTCCATCTTTAACACACTGTTCGTGACCAGGAACAGAGACAATCTGATATTTGAAACTTTGTCCTTTGATAACAGATATGCTAATTAGCACTTTACCAACCACAAGTATCAGGAAAAGAAAAAAAGAAAGTAAACAGGCTATGCAGATGTCTCAAATGTCACATTAGAACATACACAACTGGGGACGCTGTGGCGCAACAGGCTACAGCGCTCATTCCATGTACGGGTCCAAGCACCCATGGGGACCCAGGTTCGAGTCCGGCCTGCAGTCATTTCCCAATCCCACCCTATCTCTCTCTCCCACTTGCTTCCTGTCTCTCTCCACTGTCCTATACAAATAAAGGCAAAAAGCCCAAAAAATATACTTAAAAAAAAAAAAAAGAACATACACAACTGCTATGTTTGGAGAAGCCTTTCTCTATATGATGTATGACAACCTGGGTCGTGCCTCTGAGGTCCTGTCTTTTGTCTGTGTTGCTGTTTAGTTCATGGACCGTCTCAAGCTGCTCCTCATGCCAGCCAAGCACCAGCCGGACCTCGTCTACCTGCGCCATGTGCCGCTGCGCAAGGTGCACCTCTTCACCTTCCTCCAGGTGCTCTGCCTGGCTGCCCTCTGGATCCTAAAGTCCACGGTGGCAGCCATAATCTTCCCCGTCATGGTGAGTTGCTACATGGCGGTCAGCTAAGGTTCCACATAGTGGCTTTATTCAATTTATATTGATATTGCTATAGTCGATATTGTGATTTCAATATTGTTTGTTAGCGTGTACATTTGTTAGCCTGTTGAGTGATTAATCTAAACCATTGCACAGTATCCATATGCCAGATACGTACTTTTAACATACAATAATATGTCTGCTGGGCTTTCTGCATGATCTTGTACTTAACATCCACGTCTTGAAATATATTCATATGTACTGCCAGGAAAGAATTGCTGCATAGATCGATACATGGTACTGGGCCGGATTTCCCAGATTCTCTTAAGTGCTAAGAACTTCTTTGGAGCGTTCTTAGAACGTTCTTAGAACGCTCCTAAGAAGTTATTAGAGCGCTCCTAAGAAGTTCTTGGCACGAGTCTGGGAAACGCGGCAGTACTCTAGACAGTAGCCATGGCAATTAGGTGGCGCTCTGACCATGCCGAGGTGATATCTAAGGGTGCCTGTCGTGTCCGCCTCCAGATTCTGGCCCTGGTGGCCGTGAGGAAAGCCATGGACTATCTCTTCTCACAACAAGAACTCAGCTTCCTGGACGACGTCATTCCCGAGAAGGACAAGAAGAAGAAGGAGGACGAGAAGAAGAAGAAAAAGAGGGGAAGCATAGACAGTGATGTTGAGGATGTAAGTTCATCTGAAGAAATCTGTCCTCCTTCATTATTCTTGCATGTTGAACCCTATTGAGCCATATTAGTTTACTGACGTTTCCTAAACAGGATGAAGAGGTTACAGTATATTGTTGATGAAAGGATCACAACAATATACAGTATCATGGAGTTTCCACTTGTTACAAGTTGTTCCAGTTTTACCATAATGTATATCCCATATGAATGTATGTAGAGATAGGCATATAGATGCTGTAGATGTTGTATTGATCCTGAATGAAGGATCAATGCTGTTGGAATGTAGGATTCTATGTGGTTCCCCCTTGAAATACCTCTACTCAGGGTACAACATGGTTGTAATCAAGGTCCCGTCGTGACAGTGAAAAGTGGCCTCTGGCGCTACCTGGCACTAGCAGTCACACTCTCTTTGACTGTGTCATTCCAGGGCCTCTCTCTCTCTCTCTCTCTCTCTCTCTCTCTCTCTCTCGCTCTCTCTTTTCGTCTGGCTGTTTCTCATAATTTAGCAGCTCTTCTCAGCAGAGTTCAGGGAGAGGGAGAGAGAGCGCTGCGATCAGCATTACCCAGCATAACTGTCACACTGAATCAGGAGACACATTAAGTCAGAAAAAATAACAGTCCTAAAAGTTTTCCCTGGTACTTAATGGTTACCCACAGTTCCAAAACAGCAGACTGTATCGATGTAATAACCAATCAGTCTGACATTGGAGCTAGTACCAATCATCATTTAATATACATAATTACAACTCATTGTTTTTATATATCCATATATTTTATTATAAACATTAAATACATATTGTATTATCTTTTATTTTTTATCATCAAAGCGACCTTAGATCTTATGACCATGTTTTCCTCTTGTGCAGTCCGACTACCCCTTCAATGAGAATGTTCCCAGCATTAAAATCCCCATGGACATGATGGAGCAGGAGCCCTTCTTAGGTGATAAAGACAGTGAGTAGACCGACCCGGCCGGCCCCACTCTCAGCGGGCTCGCAGCGGGCTCTCGCGTGTTCCTCCTCGCTCACCGTCCTGGGTCTGGCGCCGTCGCCTGTGGGACATGTGGACAGCACCTCTGTCTGTCTGCTTCTTCCGCCCGCTTCTGTTCTTCAGCTGGCTCTGTTCTCACAGCATGGCACTAACTGACCCCTCTCTTCCTTTCTCTCTCTCTGTCTCTCTCTCTCTCTCTCTCTCTGTCTGTCTCTCACTCTCTCTCACTCACTCACTCACTCACTCACTCTCTCTCTCTCTCTCTCTCTCTTTCTCTCACTCACTTACTTACTCACTCACTCACTCACTCTTTCTCTCCTTTTTAAGTTTGTGATGAGTGGATGACGGAGTGATGGAGCACTTTTTTTCATTTCGTTCTCCTCTTTATTTTTGGCATCGACTCTTATCTTGCTTGGCTGGTTTCTGCATCCCTTAACTCTAACAGTTTTTCCCCCCTCTCTCTCTCTCCATTTCCACGTCTGAGATGGAACGTCTCGTCATCTTCTTCGCTTTTATGGGCTTTGTCTGTGTCTGTGTCTGTGGTCTAGACTGCAATGGATCACTGTTGATGCTTCTGTGTTTTGCAGTAACATGCATGTAATATGTTACAGTAAGCATTACATGCTTGTTAGGAAACAAAAGTATAACTGTTAGATACCATGCTTCTATCTAACAGACAGTAAAATTGAAACATCTGCTTGCTGTTGTTAATAATTGATTACTAATCATTTATGCAAATGCAATCACTGCCATTTCTCTCTTTGCTTTGTATATATTAGCACATCAACTGAGAATTAATAAGGTGCACTTGGGATAATCAAATAACCACCGTTCTACTTTTATATTGTTCCATTCTGTTGTTGTAAATACTATCACATTATTATTTTGCACTTAATCATATTACTGTATGTGATATTGTGTGGTGCTGTAAATGGATAGATCTTGTTCATTCTCTGTTGATGGTATGTGAGCAAAAGAGAAAAGACATGCCTAGGCAGTGGGATAAGAGGCGTTTGGTTCGCCAACACCTTTGTCTATTGATGTGCATCCCATGAGCATGTTGTTGGAGCTGATCTCACTTTGGGATGCTGCCACAACCTTCATTTATGGACGAAAGGTGTGGTGAGTCTGTGGGGCTGCAGGTGTGCTCGTGCGTGGGGTAATCTGAGGTCCTGTGCCTGCTTCTGTTCCACAGGAGAAAAGCCCACTTCCTTCCTTGATCGGCACACCTCCTGCTGAGAGGAAATACTACTACCAGGCCAACTCAATGTCAAGGTATTGCCAATTCAACAGTATGGTTCTTTTGTTGTATGGATGCATCTGTGTGTGTGTGTGTGTGTGTGTGTGTGTGTGTGTGTGTGTGTGTGTGTGTGTGTGTGTGTGTGTGTGTGTGTGTGTCTGTCTGTCTGTATAGGTGTGAGTCAAATGCACATTTGTACAGTGATACTGTATGTGCTTGTGTGCACAGTATTCTTTTCATGTGCATTCTTTAGAGAAAATGGCCATCCAGGCATGACCATAATGTGTCTTTGTCCGTATGTGAACATGTGTGTATGTTTGCATTTTTTGAGTGAGTGTATGTGTGTGTGTGTGTGTGTGTGAGTGAGTGAGTGAGTGTACTGTATGTGTATGAGTGAGTGAGTGTATGTATGTGTGTGAGTGAGTGCATGTATATGTGTGAGTGAGTGAGTGTATGTGTGCAGTACTCATGGGTATTTAAGTATGTATATACTGTACGTATGTAAGTACGTATGTAAGACCACGCTAAGATGTGGATGTCAGTGGAGGCTGATGCCTCAGGCCTGGTTTGTAGGTCAAAGGTCAAACAGACAGACTGGGGCTTGGAGAGGGCCTATTCCCAGCACACACAGCCACTCTCAGTTACCACAAACATTCCCAGACAGCAAACTACAGCCTGCTACATACACTACAGCCTGCTACATACACTCCCTGCACAGATGGATGAGTGTGTCGTCACACTGCACAGACAGGTAGAGAAATGATATGGGACAGAGGCCCAACGTTAAGGTCATTTAGGTGATGCAAGTGGAGGTGTAGAGAATGAATCAAAAAAGATTAGATCAAAAGGCTCCCCAGATATGGCATGTTCCCTTTGAAGCACTTTCTCATCTGGTAATTGTCCTACGTTGTGTTCATCAGACGTCTGTAATCTTACCTTGAGGGATCAAAGGACAGAAAGAGACCAACGTGTCCAAGAAGGCGTTGACTATTTCTGAGCCATCCCCAGAGTGGTGCTTGGACAGAATTCCATAGTCTCTCAACCAGACTCCTTTGAACATTAGTGTCCCTTTGCCAGCCTATTACAGGAAGTTTCTGTAGAAAATCAGCGTTTCAAAGCTAACAAAACGGTGTCTTACTAACAACTCTTATGGATCATACCATCTGACATTTCAAATACTTGGTTTTATAAAACAGTTTCCATAATGTAATTTGGTAGAAATGTCCTTTTTCCTTGCTTTCAAGACACTTGCATTGAAATGACACATGCCTAGTTCCATTGAATAAACTGTAAGGGATAGTACCGAGCTTTTTAAACAGTGCTCTTTTGTCTTCTTGTCTCTTTTGTTTCTAATGTCTTTACTTTGTTTCTCTGCTCCGCAGTCCTGAAAGACTTCCATTAAATGTGCCTCAAATTAGAATAGACATGGACCCGGATGACAACGGATACTTCTGGAAAAGCAGGGGCTCTGAGACGTCCCTTTAGCCCCCCCCCCCCCCCACTACCACCCTGCTGCCGTGAAGACGCCCCTGCGTGTGACACTACGGATGACGACGGAGTCTTCGAGACAAGCAGGGGCTCGGAGATGTCCCTTTTAGCTCCACAACACCTATCCCTTCCGTTGTGGAGATACACCCCTGCCAACCAGTGGACCAAACCTCACTGACCACCTTTCAGTGAAAACAACAAACGAACTCGGAATGATACACTGATGGAATAATTATTTGTGTGTGCGTGTGTGTGTTTCTGTGTGTGTCTGTGTGTGTGTGTGTGTGTGTGTGTGTGTGTATTGGGGGCCTGTCTGTCTGTGTATGTGTAGGTGTTTGTGTGTTCATTGTGTATTTTTTTTTTGAGGGGACCAGACAAAGGTAGAGCACCTCCCTGTCTTTTGTCTCCTGCCCAGGGGCATGTTGTGATCACTGTGCGATGCACTTGAAGCTGGCATTGAGAGCAACAATTGGAGAGAGAGAGGGAGAGAGAGAGAGAGAGAGAGAGGAGGGGGAGAGAGAGATAGAGAGAGAGAGAAGAGTACTTGTCTTCCACTTACTTAAGCACTCTACATCTCAGATGTATGTAACTCCTAACTACTATGCAAATCCAGCTTGTTCATTTCTGCTGTTTTCTAGAGATGACCTCTCTGAGTCCCTATGATACTCACCACACGGTCCAATTCTTCATCTTTTTATATGTTTTTCATCATGATTTGTCAATCCAATATCTTCTTTTCAATTCCTCTCCCCTCATTTTCACATGAGGAACTACTGTAATTATGTCTTTTTCCGATTGGAGGAAAAATAATATCTATACATACAGTATATAAATATACATATTGTAGCTCTACCTCTTATTTTAGGTGGCAGGCATTCTGTAAAGAAAATAATTATAAATGTTTTTTTTTTCTTTTGATATTTACAAAAGCATGGGATGGTAATAATGTTAATATTCTTTCTGTATACTGTAGAGCACCTCTGGAACAGTGGAAGAGGTTTGAGTGATGAACAAATACCTGTGACAGAGATAGTAATGTGCTTTTAACGGATCAATTAATATTTGAAAATGAAATGTATATGGCATTGCTGCTGGTTTCGTATCTCTTACCAATGCCTCACAAGTGGAATATATTGTAACAGGTGATTTGTCCCTTAACAATGAAAGGTCCTGATATTTCTTTGGTGTAAACATGATTCTGAGGGGGAAATATATAGATACAGTATATATATTTTTAAAGGATTTGGCTGTGGAAATTTGTCATTTAAATATGATACATTTTGCACAAAAGTGACATTTATTCCCATTTGTGTCTGTTGATTATTGCAAACATGCTGTAGGCCATAGGCACTCTTGACTTCTGTAGACGATAAAGTGAACAATGTCATGTTTACTCACAATACTAGAACTGCTTGTACTGCACAAACAACGATGTACCTAAGTGGCTTAAATGAACACGAACTGCAAGAACACCGAGTTGTTGTTCCGTGGCATAACTCAAACGTCTCACAACATTGTGCATTAATAGAATGGGAAAGAGACCCGTAGAAGAAAAAACAATGGTGTAGATTTTCAGTTATTTTTTTCATGCTGTAAAGCACTTGCAAAAGACTCATGTTATCGTTTGAAAGAATATCCCTTTTTTAACAAAAAGAAAACAAAATGAAAATATGTTTTTTTAGTTTGATATCAGCCACAAGAGCACGTTTTAAGTGAAGAACAAGGCACTGGGGAGAAGTGTGCATGTGTTAAGCCAGATGGCCTGAAGTTTTTGAGCCTTGAGTTTTATTTTGTCCTGTGCGTCCATCTTGGTCCTTCAAATGTCTTTTTTCCCCATGACTGTTCATGTGCTTCAATATTTTCTTTGTCTTTTTTTCTGTCGTTCAAAAATCAGTAGTTCTGTACAAATGTTGTTATAATAGCTGATGTATTTTTTTTTTTTTTCAAAATCAACTTTTAACCTTGTAAGTATATGAATGAATTTTTAACTTATATTTGGGGTATATTCTTGGGGATAGCTGATTTAATCGAGATATCTACAGCATTAATGCATGGAAGATAAATTCTAGCATATTTAACCATGACAGTATTAATTCTAGTGTGTTTAAAAACCTTTTTAATCACATTTTGTGACTTTATAGAACAAACACACAGTGGTGATTATTCTAGAATTTATATTTTTCAAATGAAATGAATATTAAAAAATAAACAGAATTTATTCAATGTCTACTTCATTAGTCTCTTCAAATCATTGAGTGTGTATGATGTGTGAAAAGGGTGCACTGACTCTCCCTCTCTCTCTCTCTGTGTGTGTGTGTGTGTGTGTGTGTGTGTGTGTGTGTGTGTGTGTGTCAGACAGACAGACAGACAGAGAGAGAGATACAGTACATACAGTACCTGTGTGAAGGAGAGGTAGAAACAGGATGGGAGAGAGAGACTGTGTGTGTGTTTGTAGGTTTGTGGGTGCATGGGTTGTGTGTGTATGCATACTGTGACACAGATGTCCATGGAATGCATAACACTGACCTAACAAATGGGTCTGGAAGTGACATGCTGTAGTGTATGAACTCTGCATATGGAGCAGCCGAGTGTCCTAAGGCAGTACAGTAGTTACTGTATTGATGTAACACATACAGTATCACTCATGTGATTTATTCATTTGAATGCTTGTACTTGAATTTACATAAACATACCGAGCAGAGAGGAAGAAGCACAGAGAGAGAGAGAGAGAGAGAGATTGCCTTTCATATACAGAGGATGCTTTATGCATGCATGAACTGTAATGATTTTACATTTAATGAAATGTGTAATTAAGTCATCACAGTGAGTATATTAATTGACTCGTGCAACAACCATTCTGTGCATGCGTGCAACTAACAGGATTGGATTGTTTTGATTTAGTCATTTGAAGTTGTAACTATAAATCAGGGTGTTGGCATTTTTTAGGGGGATTTTTTGTCTTTTAGTCTGTCAACAGGTGCATAAAACATAAAACATTTGAATATGTAATTGATGTGATACAAAGCTTTATGTTTAAGACTGTTGGGACATCAACATGAAAAAAGCTGGAGAAGTGCATTTCCATATCAGAGGTAAGTATCTATTCATTTTACCACAGCCCCACCTAGTGGTTACTTGCACTTGACACGGACAGAAACCATCTTTTCAAATTGATCTAGGCTATTCAATTTCTTACACATGTAAATACACAGAGCACACGTTTACATAATCAACTTACCACATTCATTCAGTGTGTGCTTCACCTCACTGTGTAGCCTATTCACTGTGTGCTGTGTGTTCACCAATTCATGAATTGGGATAAATGCAGAGACCAAATTTCTCTCACAGGATCAAAAAAGTATATACTGTATAATTATATTTTTCTTGGTGATGGGAGATTCGGACCACAGCGCAGTCTTCTCAAACACATCCCTAAGACTCTCGAAGGGGCTCAGTTCAGGCCTCTGTAGTGGCCAATCGAAGTGTGAAAAGGATGTCTCGTGCTCCCCGAACCACTCTTTCACAATTTGAGCCCCATGAATCCTAGCATTGTGATTTTGGAATATGCCCGTGCCATCAGAGAAGAAAAAAATCCACTAATGGAATGACCTGATCATTCGGTGTAGTCAGATAGTTGACCTCATTCTTTTGGCACATACATAACATTGCTGAACCTAAACCTGACCAACTGCAGCAAACCTCAGATCACAGCACTGCCCCCAGAGAGGCTCTTCCCTATTTGCTTAGTAGTTTAATCCAGGTGGTAACTTTTTTTTTTGGCCAGGCAGTGTATGTCAGGAGAGGAGCAACTCTTGGAAGAGTTTAATCTTCAGGGGATAGAGAAGGATGTCCCTGCTCTGGTATAGCACTATGTAGCTCATTCCACCATCAGAGAACAAATGAGAATAGAACACATGAGAATAGTCTAGAGATTGCCATGTGGGTAGGACAGGATGATGCTCCTGGGAGGAACGCGGTGGCCAATGGATATGTTGTGATCAGAGTCGGTCTTTATCAGAGTTGATCAAGTCTGTATCAGAGAATTGAAGTAAATGGGAGCAGACCCAGCGATCCTTTCCTAGGCGAGCGCTAGTGACTTAAGGCAAACGCCCAGCAGAAGCGTACGCGGCGCACCGCGCCACGAAAAAAAATAGAATTCCATTGTTTTCAACTGGAAACGTCTGCCGCACAGCAGCCGCACAGAGATAGAAAACTATTCTAAAATCCTGCGCGGCAAGCCCAACGCCGCTTCTGGTGGGCACCGGGCTTTAAGGGTGGTGCGCGTGGCTAAGGGCACCCAGTGGAGCTCACTGATGCCTACTTCCCTAAGATGAGTGTTCTGTGTACTCAATGTTCTATCTGTCTCTTCCAAAATAAACCACACACACACACACACACACACACACACAAACTCTCTCTCTCTCTCTCTCTCTCTCAAACACACACACACACACAACCAAGAGCACAATTTTTGAAACCAAGCCAAACAAACAAAACAGCCCATACAGCCCACAGACATAGTGAAACTTTCTGAACAAAAAACAACCACAAGAGGGCAGCAATGCACTTCAGATTGAATATTTAATTCTCCGTTTGAACAGTGTCTTAAAAGCAGAAGGTGATATAATACACATGTATATATATATATAGAAGCTATAAGCATTAAGAGATCAGAAACGTATTGTGCACGCAGAAAGGATAGACGTCACCTTCCAACAGTAACAATATGGGCCTGTGCCTATCAATGATTCATTGATAGGCATAGGCCCTTATTGTTACTGTTGGAAGGTGTCGTCTATTATGCTCCAGAGGCTGTGTAATGACCTGATCCTCAAGAGACCCTTGTAGCCCGATGTAGCCCCATGCAACAGATGATCTCATGTAAATATTGCTCCTAGCAATTATCTGGTAAATCAAACATAGGTGCATGAATTTAACAACAATGAGAGCCTATATGAGTCATTGAACCGTTCACTGTTTCACATACTCAGCAGCAGAAACACCTTGGGATGATGGTCAAGGTTTAGACAGCTGCTCCTTTCTCATATGAAATTAGTTTTTCCATCTGTCAGGGGTGAGTGAGAAAGAGAGGGGGGGTGAGAAAGAGAGAGAGAGAGAGAGAGAGAGAGAGAGAGAGAGAGAGAGAATCATTAGCTAAAAGAGTAAATAGGGTTGGTAGTAAAGGGTTGGACCCACTTTTGACTTCAGCTCATGCAGAAAAAAATGAATATTGAAATATATTTCAAGTGTGACAATATATTTCCAATATCTATATTTATGGAAGAGTGGGAGTCGGAGCCCTAGAGCTCAAAGCTGTTCCAATTAGCATACTCGCTCAAAAACAAGAGTTTGAAGTCATTATCATCCATTAATAGACCCTACTGTAGGTTGTTTTATGCCAAATTATTCCTTTAGTTATTCCTGCAATAGATTCAAACATTCGTCAGAGATTTTGCCTCATATTGATGTGATAGCACATCCCAAAGGTGCTCTAGATTGAAATCTGGTGACCATTCTTGTCCTGTGCAAATTCAGTTTCCTGTTCTTAGTTGTCAGATCATCTGGCACCCGGTCCGGTCTGGTCTGGTCTGGTCTTGGGCTGCTGTAGCCCATCTGCTTCAAGGTTCAAGTGTTGTGCACTCAGAGATGCTCCTCTGCACACCTCCATTCTAAGGGCTTATTAGAAGTAATTCTGCTGCCTTCCCATCAGCTCCGGCCATTCTCCTCTGACCTCTGGCATCAAACAGCATGTTGCCCAGAGCCACTCACTGGACATTTTCTCTATTTTGCGCCACATTTCCTCCCCATTCTGATGCTGAGTTTGAAACTTCACTAGATCGTTTTGACCATATCTGACTGCATGCATTGAGTTGGTGTCATGGGACTGGCAATGGGAGTTTGGGCCATTTAACATGTGTACCTCATAAAGAAGCCGTAGTCATAATGTTTCATTCTGACTAATAGACATCAAGGGCACCCCAACCACTTTTGAGAGATTTCAAACACTACACACATCATTTTAGTTTGTTACCACACTTGCTTTGATCATCTTGAAATGTGCTCCGGAAATAAGACATGTTGCCACAGCTTTTTCTGTCCTAACATTTGATTTTTTTTTTACAGTTTTGTCAAGAGACCCTGATGGCCCTTAGCCTGATTACCATCGACTTTCAAAGGCTCTGCGAGACTTTAGTCTGACCAAGAGCATGTGCTAACACGGTTTCTCCAAGCGCTGGTTGACCCGCCTCCTTTAAAGAGGAACTATGCAGGATTGGCGATTTCATCTCTGGTTTCGGTTTCGTTTGTCGTTTTCGCTCGTTTTATGCTTGCCTTTTCTCTGCAGAGCTTCCCCGACAGCTTTAGCGTGTATATTTATACATGTATAGGCTATATTTAAATATATAAATTGCAAGCGTGGTTCTTCGTCTCAGACTTCCAGATGTAAACAATGAGCGATCGTCTCCTGCAGAAAGTTGCATAGGGTCTCTTTAAAGTGTAAGTTTGGCGGAAATTGAAAATAAAGCTATTTTCTGAATGAAAATACATCAACTAAGCCGTGGAGGAAGTAATTTTCGCTCATCAGGCAGTACAGAGCTAGCACGGGCAGGAGCGCCAGCCCAAAATCGCAAACAGTGGTTGTGGATGGGGATTAGAGCCACACGCTTTCAAAATCGCATTTTTAAACCACTAACAGTGCTCAAAACAGCGCCAAACCTCATCAGTAGCTTGCTCTAGGTGTCTACACATAAAACGAAGCACCAATCAGTCTGTAAACTTTGGAATAGTCAGTATACACATAGAATCAATTTGAGACCGCAACACCCCATCTGAAGCAGAGAAATGTCTCGCGAGGTCTCACACGAGACGTCGTGGACTTTCCTTAGTGAGGAGCTGGAAGGAGTTAGTGTTCATAACAGTCTTCTTTTATAAACGTCGGGTTCATGAGCCAAGTTGTTGGTGCTTCGTTTTATGTGTAGACACCTAGAGCAAGCTTCTGACGAGGTTTGGCGCTGTTTTGAGCAATGTTAGTGGTTTAAAAATGCGATTTTGACTACCCGTAAGAATAGCTCCCGTGCTTCCGTGTGAGATCTCGCGAGACATTTCGGTGCTTCAGATGGAGTTGCGGTCTCGAATTGATTCTACGTATATACGGACTATTCCAAAGTTTACAGACTGTTTGGTGCTTCGTTTTATGTGTAGACACCTAGAGCAAGCTACTGATGAGGTTTGGCGCTGTTTTGAGCACTGTTAGTGGTTTAAAAATGCGATTTTGAAAGCGTGTGGCTCTAATCCCCATCCACACCCACTGTTTGCGATTTTGGGCTGGCGCTCCTGCCCGTGCTAGCTCTGTACTGCGTGATGAGCGAAAATTACTTCCTCCACGGCTTACTTGATGTATTTTCATTCTGAAAATAGCTTTATTTTCAATTTCCGCCAAACTTACGCTTTAAGTGCCTCGATTTGCTACTGGTCGATGACAGAAAGCGGTTTGCCGAGTTTAAACCAATAACAACACTCTTTCCTCTGCCTTGAACACGCCTCTACTCAGAGCCGTTGGAGCTGCTCAAAGTTGATTAGTTCTCGACCAAAGGGGGCAGTTCCGCAGATTTCGGGAACTCAGAAATCCTTCCCGATTAGCAGTTGACCAGACCAGCGACAGCAAAAGCCGAAGGTGTTACGTCACTGGGAGGGCGTGCCAGGCTAGATGGCCCTTATCTTTCAAGCGCTATCAAGCGCCCACTCAGAGTTGGGCACCTCTCGGCAGTGTCTGGTCTAAGAGGGGAGCGGAGTCCTCAGGTTCTTACCCGTGCCTGGCAGCGCAGCGCTGGCGAGTACTGGGAGCAGCAGGCCGAGCTCAAGTCCACCAGGGTCTCCGCCTTTGCAGCCGCCTGGTCGCCCTGAACCTCCGCCTCAACCCTGCACCACCATCAGAGAGAGAGAGAGAGAGAGAGAGAGAGAGAGAGAGGGGGAGAGAGAGAGAGGGAGAGAGAGGGGGAGAGAGAGAGAGAGAGAGAGAGGGAGCGAGAGGGAGAGAGAGAGGGAGAGGGAGAGGGAGAGGGAGAGGGAGAGAGAGAGGGAGAGAGAGAGAGGGAGCGAGAGGGAGAGGGAGAGAGAGAGAGGGGGAGAGGTAGAGAGGGAGAGAGAGGGAGAGAATGAGAGAGAGAGAGAGTGTGTGTTTGGGGATGGGGGTGGGGAGATGGGCATAAGTGAGGCAAAAGACATACACACACACACATACACACAAACCGTACATACTGTATACATGACACATACAGTACATTAACATATGAATACATATGCACACACACACACAAACTGTATATATACATGACACAGACAATAACATATGAATACACACACACACACACACACACACACACACAAACACACTGCAAGGACATACTGTCCACACACATATACATATATACAAACATATGGATACATAACACACAAGCCTGAATAGACTCAGATGCAAGTGTGTCTGCCATGCTGTACCTTTGTAATCCTTGTGCTTACATATTCTGAATTAGCAATGGAAAAGGCATGGCTCCTCTAACATTGTTGTCTTTACAATTGTTTTCCGTCACTCACTCTATTTTCTTTATTATTTTGTATAGCTCTGGTTATCATTTGCAAAAGGTCATTGCTATGGGAATGCTTTTAGGTCAGATTACATTATAGATTATACATCCGTTCCTCATTTTAGAAGGAAGATAACAGCGTTCCAGCAGCCATTTAAACATGAAAACACAAGACCTACAGATATACATAACCCACTCACTGGACACAATCTGACGTACAGAGACGTAGACTCCAAACAGTTACTACCAGGTAAATGAATGGAATAAAAATCAATCAAAAGTATCACGCTGTCAGGTAAATATAGAATGGAATAACAACATAAATACAAAATGGAATAAAAACATAATTAGGATAGGAAAGCAACAAGTAGCTCTTTTCTTCTCCCTCTCTTTCTCCCTCTCTCTCTCTCTCTTTCTCTCATAGTGCCATTAACCGGATGACAAATAAAGAACTAGAGAATGTAATTCCAGGGAAATTACGAGTGCATGAAAATGCAAAAATGTATAGATACAGTAGATAATGTAGATATAGTTACTAAGGTGTAGCTAGGGTAAACATGGTGGTTGCATAGTTTAAAGAAAGCTGATAGTGTGAAGGTAGACAGTTTAAAGCTTAAACATTACAGTTCTAACTGAACTAATGATTTCTAGCAGTTATGCTAAAAATGCTAACAATGATAACTATGCTTACAATGCTAACCAGGTTGATTAGCTAACTTAGCTAATCATTTCTAGCAGTTATGCTAAAAATGCTAACAATGCTAACCATGCTAACTATCTAACTTGCTAGTGAAGACTTTTATTTTGAAACATTTGTTGATAGGGTATCTATGGTGGCCACTATCAGGAATAAAGAAGTTACTGTAGTAAAATCAGGTTGGTTGCTATGGAAACGGTCATAAACGCTTAATTTTAATGGTTGCTATGTTGGTTGCTAGGTACATGGAGGTTTCATATAGTTGACTGGAGGCATAGTTGATGATAACTGACAGTTTGAATGGTTGAACAGTTAAATAGTTGAGTAGTTTCAATGGTTAAATAATTTAATAGTGTATTATTGCAGTGAGGACTTTTATTTTGAAACAGTTGTGGACAGAGGAAACAGTGTACAGGATATGTAGTCTTCACAGAGAGATTGTATGCTTAAAGCCTGAGAGAGACAGAGCTGCTGCAGGTGGGGCTGGCCACCTGGCATAACATTCTAATTGCCCTATTATGATGTCATAATCCAATGTTAAGTCTATGGCGAAATTTTAATAGTTTTTATTTAATAGTTCAAAAAGTATAAAAGTTACAAAGTTGAAAATTACATAGCTGAAGTCACCTAAGTAAGACCTACGCAGCGCAGTTTGAATGAAGTTTCTACGTCGAACGGTTGAAGCTGAATTGAACGCACAAAAAGCGTTAGAAGAAGAATAATAATATCGATAACTAGAGAATGTAATTCCAAGGAAATTACGAGTGCATGAAAATGCAAAAATGTACAGATAAATCATGTAGATATGGTTACTAAGGTGTTGCTAGGGTAGACATGGTGGTTTCAAAGTTTTTGAAAGTTGATGGTGCGAAGATAGACAGTTTAACATTTAATTAGCTAACCTGATTACCAGATTAGCTAACCTGGCTAATGATTTTAAGCAGTTCTGCAAAAATGCTAACAATGCTAACCATGCTTGCTATGCTACAGAGGTTGATTAGCTAATTTAGTTGATGATTTCTAGCAGTTATGCTAAAAATGCTAACTATGCTAACAATGCTAACTATGCTAACAATGCTAACCAGGTTGATTAGCTAACTTAGCTAATGATTTCTAGCAGTTCTGCTAAAAATGCTAACTATGCTAACAATGCTAACCATGCTAACTTGCTAATGAGGACTTTTATTTTGAAACATTTGTTGCTAGGGTATCCATGAAGGCCACTATCGGAAATAAAGAAGTTACTGTAGTATAATCATGTTGGTTGCTATGGAAACTGTCATAAAAGCTTAATTTAATGGTTGCTATGTTGGTTGCTAGGTAGCTGGAGGTTTCATGTAGTTGACTGGAGGCATAGTTGATGATAACTGACAGTTGGAATGGTTGAACAGTTAAATAGTTGAGTATTTTCAATGGTTAAATGATTTAATAGTGTATTATTGCAGTGAGGACTTTTATTTTGAAACAGTTGTGGACAGAGGAAGTATGAAACAGGATCTGTAGTCTTAATGAGATTGTATGCTTAAAGCCTGAGAGAGAGAGAGAGCTGCTGCACCTGGACTGGCCACCTGGCATAAGATTCTAATTGCCCTATTATGATGTCATAATGTAATGTTAAGTCTATGGGGAAATTTTAATAGTTTTTATTTAATAGTTCAAAAAGTATAACAGTTACAAAGTTGAAAAATACATAGCTGAAGTCACCCAAGTAAGACCTACGCAGCGCAGTTTGAATGAAGTTTCTACGTTAAACGGTTGAAGCTGAATTGCACGCACAAAAAGCGTTAGAAGAATAATACCCATGATAAATAATAAGAACTAGAAATGCAATTCCAAGGAATTACCAGTGCATGAAAATGCAAAAATAGATAGATAATGTAGATATGGTTACTAAGGTGTAGCTAGGGTAAACATGGTGGTTGCATAGTTTACAGAGAGTTGATAGTGTGAAGGTACAGTTTAAAGCTGAAACATTCCCAGTTCTAACTTAACTAATGATTACTATTCATGTTAAAATGTTAACTATGGTAACAATGATAACCAGGTTGATTGGTTAACTTAGCTACTGATTTCATGCAGTAATGGTAAAAATGTTAACTATGCTAACTATGCTCACAGTGTTAACCAGGTTGATTAGCTAACTTAGCTAATGATTTCTAGCAGTTATGCTAAACATGCTAACTATGCTAGCAATGCTAACTATGGTAACAATGCTAACTTAAACTAACAATGCTAACCAGGTTGATTAGCTAACTTAACTGATGATTTCTAGCAATAATGCTAAAAATGCTAACAATGCTAAAATTGCTAACAATGCTAACCATGTTGATTAGCTAACTTAGTTGATGTTTTTTGCAGTTATGCTAAAAATGCTAACTATGTTAACTATGCTAACCATGCTAACTTGCTAGTGAGGACTTTTATTTTGAAACATTTGTTGCTAGGGTATCCATGGTGGCCACTATCAGGAAACAAGAAGTTACTGCAGTATAATCATGTTGGTTGCTATGGAAACGGTCATAAACACTTAATTTTAATGGTTGATATATTGGTTGCTAGGTACATGGAGTTTTCGTGTAGTTGACTGGAGGCATAGTTCTAGTTGATAACTGACAGTTGGAATGGTTGAACAGTTAAATAGTTGAGTAGTTACAATGGTTAAATGATTTAATAGTGTATTATTGCAGTGAGGACCTTTATTTTGAAACAGTTGTGGACAAAGGAAGTAGTGAAACAGGATCTGTAGTCTTAATGAGATTGTATACTTAAAGCCTGAGACAGAAGGTGCCTCTCATATAGTGTTTACGCGTCCTCTCTCGCTCCTCGATCCTCACTGATCTTTCTTTATGTAGATCATTGAGGATCGAGGAGCGAGGGAGGGCATATAAACGCTGCTTGAGAGGCACCCACAGTAAATACTTTAAAAGTTGTATGTAGATAGTCTAATTAATGTTGATAGATAGAATGTTTAATGGATGTTGATAGGCAGATTGTTTAATAGATATTGATTGACAGTTTAATGGGTGGATGAGTGAATGGTCTGAAGAAGATGAATGGATAGAAGGTTGGATGGAATGTGCCTTATATTCTTGTTAAGAGAGACACTGATACAGCTCTCTGAGAGTTGTTGATACAGGTGTAATCAATTTAACTGGCTAGTCTTAAGAGAGCCAGAGTGTACGCTTAAAGCCTGAGACAGAGTAAATCATTTAAAAGTTGAATGTAGCTAGTCTAATTAATGTTGATAGACAGAGAGTTTAATGGATGTTGATAAACAGTTTAATGGGTGGATGAGTGAATGGTCTGAAGAAGATGAATGGATAGAAAGTTGGATGGAATGTGCCTTATATTCTTGTAGAATGGAGAGACACAGCTCTCTACTGAGAGAGTAGTGGATACAGATACAGGTGTAATCAATTTAACTGGCTAGTCTTAAGAGAGCCAGGCCTGAGACAGAGTAGATTGTTTCAAAGTTGAATGTAGATCGTCTAATTGATGTTGATAGGCAGACTGTTTAGAATGGGTGGATGAGTGAATGGTTTGAAGAAGATGAATGGATAGAAAGTTGGATGGAATTAGGAAGACTTATGTTGATACCGTTGATACAGGGGAACAGAAAGTGTAGTCTCAAGAGAGCCAGTTTAAAGCCTGAGAGAGAGAGAGAGCTGCTGCACCTGGACTGGCCACCTGGCGTAACATTCTAATTGCTGCCGTGATGTCATAATGAGCAATGTTAAGTCTATGGGGAAATGTTTAATAGTTTTTAATTTACAGTTCAAAAAGTATAAAAGTTACAAAGTTGAAAAATATATTGCACAGGTCTCCTTAGTAAGACCTACGTAACAAAGTTTGAATCAAGTTTCTACGTTAAACGGTTCAAGCTGAATTGCGAGCGTTAGAAGAAGTTGGAATAATAAGAAACCTAGGAAGAACAGTACAGTGCATTTTCATGCACTGTAACTAGAAAATGTAATTCCATGGAAGGAATTACCATTGCATGTAAATGCAAAAAGGTTGTTAGCTGTGTAAAACATATTAGGCCTATAGTTAAAAAGAAAACTAGGCTAAACTGAAGAATAGATAAATAACAATTAGGCCTACCCAATTACAATTTCAACTTGGAAAGTCACATTTAAAAAGTGATTGATGAAAATGCATCAAAATTGTGGATATATGCTATTTTGGAAAATAACTCTTCATTTATTAGAATGTAAAAGACTGAATGAAGTTGCCAACTTCAAACGAGTTGCAAGAGCTGACTTTACTAGCCTACAGTGAAACGACTGGTAGGATAGCTTACATAGCCTTCATATCTACACTAATGCAGGTTAAAAGTAGGCTATAGACACCATTGGAATACGGAATACAATCTCAAACAACGCCAATCAACGATAATGCAGCAGGTAGGATAGCCTATCTAGCAAATGTAACGTTAGCTTACAGTAGGATATTTTATGTAGGCTACACATATTACAGGGTGAGCTGTTCTTCGAAACCGTTTCCAAATGTGTGAGTGTGATTGTCCTAATAGGAATGTACAATAAGCGACTGAGAAGAAGGCTTGAACCATGGTGCAACTCGTAGGCCTGTCTATCAGGTTGGACTTCACCTAAAACGCTGGACTGTCGAGATGGCTAAAAGCCCTGTTCGCCTTGCAGCCTACCCCGACGTTAAACGCCTGGAGCAAGTTTGGTTGTCGTTAGCTACAGTGTTTACGTTGACGTTAGGTTAGATTGTCTTTAGCTGTTGATAACGTTACCGAGAGCAAACCGGTTAGGCTACTGTACTGTCACGATAAACAAATCAAGTAAGGAGTAGCCTAACAGGAGACAAGACGATAATGTCCTGGTTTACAGCAGCTGCAGCTGTTACAGCTTAATGAGTAGACGTAACGTAACATTCACGTTTATCCTGGTTCAGCGCAGCGGCGGTGGCATGGCTTCGGATCAGAGCTCCTTGATTACTGACAGCTGCGCACTGACGTAACAATTAATCTTTGCCGCCAAAGGGTCTCAATGTAAACTCTATGGGAATTTTAATTTCTTTTATCGTAGATATCTCATAAAGTATAAAGTTCACACATTTAAAAAATACATAGAACAAATCTCCGTTACAAGACCTGTGTAGGAGTATTTGAATGACGTCAAACGGTTCAGTGGTTCTAGAGCCTTTGATCGTTGATTTTGGTCGGAAGACAATAATAAAAAGAAGAAGAACAGTGATAACAGTACATTGCATTGACATGCAATGTAATAATTCGGATAACAGTAGAGTGCATTTTCATGCACTCTAATAAGAAGATGTCGGATAACAGTAGAGTGCATTTGCATGCACTCTAATAAAACAGAAATAGAACAAAATGTGGATTACGCAGTATGTCCAGTCTGTCCTTGAGGTGCTGGAGGTGGGTGGTCTCTGAAAGGAGTCCTGCTGGCCCTCACTGTCTCTCTCTCTCTCTCTCTGTTCTCCCTACAGCAGTGTGGGTGTTCAACACCCCCCTCCCTGGTTCTCTCTCTCTCTGTTCTCCCTACAGCAGTGTGGGTGTTCAACACCCCCCTCGCTCACTAACTGTAACTGGGGTCACTGAATATTAAACAAGCGGCTGCTAATTTGAAACGCTCTGATCGTGAAACTTCTCTCTGCAGGACTCTGGCTGTTCCTGTGGTCATTAGGGCTGCTTAAAAAACCCCGCTGGACAAAAGTAAAATCAATTAAACTTGCAAAATCCACCAACTGTTATTTTTTTTCTTCCCTTTTTTTCTGGTAGGCTCTTATCGGAGGGCTAGACCTGATTCATTACCGTCCTGTGGAGTGTTAGTGTGAGGCGAATGACTTACATGACTTTGAAAGCTGGCATGCCGAGTTTGAAGTATTGTGTGCATTTTTCATCTGCCTTAGATAACAGTGTTATGATTTTCTTAACATCTCCATCCTAAGGTGTGACCAAACAGAGACAGACAAAAAAAAAAGATAAAATATTGTGCCACAAATAGACTGACATTTAGATACTCATGATCACATTATTATGTATCCCCAGAGGTGTGAGAAATTTCAGTGGAAATACTGCATGATTTCACTGTTTTGTTTGTCCTAAAACAGAGGCTTTGGTTGCTGAGGATAGACTTGTTCATCCTTGGAGAAGCAACTGACTATGTCGAGCTGCTGGTTTATCTAAACTGAAACATGTGGTTGGTTGGTCAGCTTCACAGGTGTAGTGTGTAGTAGTGTAATGGAGGGGAAGAAGTCACCCCTGACTACTGTTGCGAACTTGGAAACAGTACATTATTGTGTCACATATTTCTTTCCCACAAGCGATTTCTCATGCATTCATCCTGCAGACAGAGATGACTCAAAGGGATGGTTCACTGTTGTACAACCTATGGATGATAACGAGATCAAACTTTGCTTCGTCGTACAGGAGAACAATTACGGAGCAAAATCAGTCGGAAGAAATCTGACCAAAACCATTGTTTGCATTAGCAACAAAATGGCTTATAGCTTGTAGCACATGCAACTTTGAATCCCTGTCACCCAGAAATACTGTAGGTTGTGCTTACAGCACATCTTCCCTTTAAGCGTGAATGCTGTCTGAGATTTAATGGCTGCCGCCGTGAAGACACTAAGCAGTGATTCTGTCTTTGTGAGGTGCGTCTGCCAGGACTGATATGTAATTTGCCTCCATAATGGCTAATTGCTGAACATTGTTGTGGGTGGTATGGTTTTGTATAGAACTCAACTCAATGCCTGCTATAAGCTTGTTTAAGTTACCACAGCTGCCAGAACTGAATGTCATGGAAAAGGCATAGAAAACACAAAATACAAAAATATATAATAATAAGCTTCTTATCTAAGCTGTCAGGCTGCCTATTATGGTCTCTGACACCTTTGGAAACTCTGACAGAATATGACAGACAAGCAGACAGTCGATGCTGAGGCAAGAGAGTAGCTACACCGCCTCGAGCATCACAGCTGCAGTTTCATTGAGAGACAGAAATGTTAGCTTGTTATGTATGTTTGAATAAAGACAGTTGTGACAACAACAACAACAAAAATCATGAATGCCAGAAAGAACTGACGTCAGTATCCTACTCATTATGGTTTGGCCCAGAGATGACCCAGAGATGACCCGGAAGAGTGAAGCCTACTGGTGTGCATTGGAGAGTGTGCTCAACAGAACAGAAACTAGCGTCGTGTTGCCATCTGTCAAGGCAAACTCTGCTTAAAGTGTAAGTTTGGCGGAAATTGAAAATAAAGCTATTTTCTGAATGAAAATACATCAACTAAGCCGTGGAGGAAGTAATTTTCGCTCATCACGCAGTACAGAGCTAGCACGGGCAGGAACGACAGCCCAAAATCGCAAACAGTGGGTGTGGATGGGGATTGGAGCCACACGCTTTCAAAATCGCATTTTTAAACCACTAACATTGCTCAAAACAGCGCCAAACCTCGTCAGAAGCTTGCTCTAGGTGTCTACACATAAAACGAAGCACCAACAACTTGGCTCATGAACCCGACGTTTATAAAAGAAGACTGTTATGAATATAACCCCTTCCAGCTCCTCACGAAGGAAAGTCCACGACCTCTCGTGTGAGATCTCGCGAGACATGTCTGTGCTTCAGATGGGGTGTTGCGGTCTCGAATTGATTCTACGTGTATACTGACTATTCCAAAGTTTACAGACTGATTGGTGCTTCGTTTTATGTGTAGACACCTAGATCAAGCTACTGATGAGGTTTGGCGCTGTTTTGAGCACTGTTAGTGGTTTAAAAATGCGATTTTGAAAGCGTGTGGCTCCAATCCCCATCCACACCCACTGTTTGCGATTTTGGGCTGTCGGTCCTGCCCGTGCTAGCTCTGTACTGCGTGATGAGCGAAAATTACTTCCTCCACGGCTTAGTTGATGTATTTTCATTCAGAAAATAGCTTTATTTTCAATTTCCGCCAAACTTACACTTTAAGTCTATAGGCCTCCGTTCTGGAGAAAAATTTGGACCAAACGGCTGGCTATCAATACCACTCAACTCTACTGTACTTGTGGTCAGTGTGGATGACTTGCACCATTCCATGCCATTCTGCCACATCACACCAACTGGCTTCAGGATTTTGCAGGATTTTGGAGCAGTTGTCACTAGGCCACACCAGGGGAGAGTGCAAAGCACTGAGCATGTGGAAGCAGCTCAAAAGAAGATAACGGTGGACTTTACTCCTTCTGTATGGTATCAGGATGACTCTCACGATCTAAGCCTCTCGTCCTCGACAGGCAGAGAAAGACCATCTCTGACACTCAGGAAGGCGAGGAGGAGGATGAGGAAGAGTTGTTATGGGCAACGCGGGAGCACTCCCAACCAGAGCACTAATAAAGACGTCAGTCCAATCGCTGCCAGGGGAGGGAGCAGGAGAACAGATGGCATCAGATAAACCCCACCCACCCCTCCATCTCGCCTCTTCGCTCCGCACACCCCCCTCGTCCCGTAACTCAGAAACGAGTAGCTGCGGCCCCAACGTGTGTCAGCGTTAATTAGAGATCCGGTGAGACGGACGGACAGCCCCGATGGTGTGGCTGCTAATGAGGCCCTGAGCTGTTGGCTCTGGCCTCCCTCCAACAGGATCCCTCTCAGTCTCCCGCTCCGCTACCCTATAGCCTAGCCGCCCGGCCGCGCTGGATGAAAGCGTCTCATGCTAATTGGGAGACACTTTAATGAAGAGAGCAGAGGGCGTAGGCTACATTTCCCTTTATCATCACACACACTCACAGGGAGATACCAGGCACATGACACCCACAGGGCTTGGCTGAACTAAATGGTGAGTCATCAGGAATACAGTATGTGTTTAATTAAGGCTCCAGTCAGAGGTAGTGGAATGTGAAAATTCAGCGAGGCTAATGACTAGCCTATTCTGAAGGAAAATAAAGGATGTAAGGCTAGTATTGCATTTTGTCTGCTTTCTTTTACATGGCAACAGTGGCAGTGTGACGTTTACCCACAGAGACCAATACATATAAAGTATGTACAGGAATATAGGAATTAAGGGCTGCTTGCATGTCTATTGAGTGGATATTATATTTACCTTCTGACTCATGCAGGTCTGGATGTCGGAGTCGGAGCAGCAGGCTTCAATTGTATCTTTCACATGATTCAGAGCTGTGGTGATGACTGGTACAGAGGTGGTGAGTTGCCTGGCTCCAATCTGGAATAAATATCTGAAAGAAATCAATCAAAGAGAGGGAATTGCATGATTTATGCATTCATTCGGAAACATTTCCAACATCATCAGTGGACAGGATGGCATACACATTTCACATCATTAATCATCATTTTGATTAATATCCTATAAATATTCTAAAATAAATGCACTCATGAATTACATGATCAAATCCCATGGCATTTATATAATATTTCACAGTGGTGTTGTTTTCATCTCCCAATCCTCTTGTCTGAGCTGCAGTCTATTGACTTGGTTCTTGGCAAGTTAAGTCTTTGATGGTTCCCTCAAACACATTCAACTTGGGAGAAGTCTTCAAGTAAAAGCTTTCAGGATTCCACTGTGAGCATGAGAGACTTCATGTGGAGTTGCACTCGCTCAAACCATAGTAACAGTCAACCACTGGAAACTAAAATGAAGGCTTCAGGCTGTCAGATTGACTGTAGGAACTCTCACACACATTTATCTACTGATCCAAATGTATATCATAGTATCCTTCTAGAAGATAGAGCTCTTCAGTCATCTTACCGTGTCAGAGAACTTGTATTGCACTACCTCAAGGAGGAAACCCCTACAGCAAATTATGTTTTTAAACAAAGTTTGGGAGGAGCCTTTAGGGATGATTGACAGCAATTAACTCACCCGCCTCCCGCTGCAAGGGTATTGAAGCCAGCCAGGTGCTAGCAAAATTATCCCTCCTCCTCCCCCTACTCCTCCATTTCATTGATAGCCCAATTACTCATCCTCCTTCCTTACACAGGGGTGCAAGCAGCCATCGCTTTAAACACAATCTCTGCTCTAGGCATTCCAGGACCACGGCCAGCTACCTAGCCAAACATGCTCTTAATGTTACACCCAAGCATAACAATCATACCAATGGGCTAACTAGTGCAACAGCAGTTATGCTGGATGTAGAACTGAATCAGAATTTGTGAACCATGCTCAAGGCTAAAAGGAATTTCCATACAAAAGCAATTCGTTGTTACTGCACAACCTCAGGAGTAATTACGGGTGTGTTTAAAGTATGAACATTCAATTCAAGCAGACAACAGGCAGTTTAAGGATTGCAAAACATGGCAAGACATTTATGAGCTAACAACAGTTCAAGACTATACGGCCCGAGGTCAGCATGCACATGCCACTTAAGGTGACAGCTCGACTGACCTCCTGAGGTGCGTGATCACTATGCATTTAAAGCCCAATTCACACCAAAGATTCCCGACGCGACGAGACTAAGTTGCACGTAGTTGCAAACCGTCGCAAGCCGTCGCAATGCATTAAACACGTTGAGTCGCAGTCGCAAGGTTTTAGAACGTCGCAGCTCGTCTCGTCGGGAATCTTTGGTCTGAACCCTACTTAAGCCTGTGCCTTCTAGGCCTCATCAACACATGATCAAATGTCCCGGTCACATGGGCAATTTGGTTGACCAGGTTTTGGTGTGATCAAAGACTGGGATCGTGATTAAAGTAATGATGAGATGATATATCTACTACATGTTACAGTCATTTGATGGATTTAGTCATTGTGAAAAAAGCCCCCTACATGTAAACTAGCATTTATGTTAGGGAGTAGAACAGATCTGTGGAGAATAAAACTATAACCTTACTGTATAAATTACTGTATATTTAACAGGGAGAAAGAATGCTAATAAATGAGGTCAACAAATCTAAAAAATGGGTCATCCTTCATCAATAATCTTGAGCTGACCCTTATTAATGTATAAGCAATACCTCATGTATTCAACAATGTGCTCATTTACAAATTCAAAATGACAACTTTGCTGGAGGCGATGTTAGCACACAGTATTATTAAGCAATGGATTACAGTACTGATAGATATATCATTTTCAAAGACAGCTCAGTCAATAACATGCTCACCTTGTCAGAGCTAGAGGGGACTGAAGGATTAACGTTTGAATTTCAAATAAGAATGACATCAAACCACCGGCCTGTAAACACAGAGTCTCTAAGGAAGTTTGAAACAGATGGACTGCTGGGACTTCAAAATGCCATGACTTTTGAAATGAGTGAAAACCCACACAGCCAGACTCAGACCTCTTCAGAATCTCTTACATGCAGTACGCTCTGATTTCTAAGGGTATATCTAGCAACATAGTGCTCTTGTGATGTTTATTCACTATTTAATTAATGCATCTCCCATTCATTCAAAGCCAGAGAGAGAGAGAGAGAGCGAGAGAGAGAGAGCATCAGATGAGACATCCTTTACCATCCCACCCTCACTTGTGTGACATTACAGTACATGTAATTGCATCCCTTCAATGAAACCATAGGCATTATAATGGGACTACTAGTGCAAATAAGAGAGATGAAAGGGTATGTGAAAACCCATTTTTATGGTATGCATCCTGAGCCCTATGTAATTACAGTCAGCGTAAAAGAAAACATAGGCCCTATATAGAACAGGCAGCTTACTGAAGCCCTCCCCGCCCCAGAAGACACATCCTCCAGGAAAACATTGGCAACCTTTATACAATCAGTACTGTTACTGTTGTGCGGCAGCGTATTTTTGCCAATATTATATTGTGCAATTAAATTTTACACTATATATGAATAACATCATATAATAATTATAATTATGGAATTATGATGCAATCTAATTACTTTATAGTTTGGTTCATTATTATTCAATATGTTGCACCTTTTTTATTTTGTTCAACTGCCGCAACTGTAAAAAAAATATGAAGCTTGGCCTTATTAACAACACTGTGTGTTGTAACAATGCTCCAACAGATTGTCGCTGCACATACTGTATGGTTCAAAGTCCATCTGACAGGCACTTCTGTCAATGCTAAAAATGGTCTTACATACAGTACACACTTTGCTCTTTGACAGAAGAGCTCCAAGCCACAGCAAATTCCACACTCGGTTTGTTTGCAGCGAAGATATCATTCTCTGCACTCTCCAAAACGTTCAAGCTCTGCCATTGAAGTCAACAATGAATATCTTTATGCATGTATCTAAAGTCAACAACAGACATGAACATGTGAAATGCCTAGTGCTTGGGAGATGCGACTTTCTCACTGGCGTTTTTATAGCAAGGTGCTTCTTTGCATGTGCTAAAGGCTTATACAGTACCTCTGGGTTTCTTGTGGGCCGTCTGGCTGACAGAGGGACATTGAGAGGGGCTGGATGTCTGGAAGCGTCTGAGGCTGCCTCTTCAGGTTCTCCACGCACGTCAGCGTCTCCATGGGTGCCTTGCCACAGCATTTCTGAAACTCCTCCGACATGGTGCCCAGCATCGATTCGTCGCAAAGGCTTTTCTGGAATCCGGTGAACTGAAAGAGAAACAAAAACAAATGTGTCAGGGACCAGTGATTTCCCAGGGTATAAGAGAAGAAACAATAGAATGATACATATTCCCCTTAATCTCTACATTATAAGTGCTAGCTTCATTACATACTAATTCCACTAATAATACAAAGAGTGAGGTTTGTCTGGGTTTGTCTGAATAAGACAACTATTTGCCTTTATATGCAAACAAGGCCAAACACGACTGTCAGCAGCAAATTGGTATTGCAATCCACCAGCAGTAATTTTTATTTATTTATTTATTTTTTTAAAGGCGTTTTTTTTAGGCGTGTAGGCGTTTATAAATCCGAATGGTTCTTCTCCCTCTGTTTTCTCTGCCTGACATATCGGTTTCTTGTTTGCTCATTCTACGGCAGCCCACACTCACATCCCTGGAGTCATGACCCTCCACCCTTCAGCACTTTGTTCAGCAAACACACTTCAGGGGCACTGGGCACACCAGAGGGCCACTTTCCACTGTGTGGCATCCTCCTTCTGCTACATACAGTAGCTAGCCTGACAAAGCCTGGGTGTTTCCATCCTGCCTTGCACGGTGATTTCATTCACGCTGCTAAGGCAGTCTGGAAACTACCGTCCTAATTTCTGCCTGAGATAGAGGACCAATCACAGAAGAAGGGGGGAAAGCAAGATGATGATGATGAGCTATGCACAGACGCATTTGATAGACGTGGCGCCCAATGAATGGATCTGGGCATTTTTTCAAATACAAGAATATGAACGTCTAGTTGCCAGACCGCGTCTCATTTGAGAAATGGTAGGCACTGGCCAGGCTGAGCCTGACATTCAATGTCCACAGTTTGATAGCACTGACAAGAACTATGTGGCTTTTTTTTGTATTGCAAAGTTGCCAACTTTAGTACTGTTGGATTTCTTACCTCTTGAATGATGCATTCTTGGTTTGGTTGTAAACAACATTTTGAGAGAGCATCTTGGAAGTCTTTGGCCATGGACTGGGCTTTTTCAAATGGAATCTTTAGAAGGGATCCAAAATATGCCGTCAATCTGTTGAATGCAAATTTGTGCCCATGTTCACATTTGTCACCCGCATTTGTGCACCTCAAGGTGAAGGGAGGTGGTGAACTAATGCTTTCATGATTAGATGTTATCATCAAACTATAAATGCCTCTGGCCACACCACACAATGTCCTCTTTCCTAAAAATAAAACATTTATGTGTCTATTGAGGTTCCCTCAAAAAATATGTTACAATACAATCTTGCCAGACAGTTTGGCGAACAGGACTTCAGTGGCATTGATCAAGGATCAAGGATGTCCTTGTTGTCACCAAGGGGCAATCTGTAGTACAAACAGCAGTATCCTCACAAACCCCTGCTACATAGATCATAAGGTTATAAATAAAACCTCGGTTCTCTGAAGGAGAACACAAGACATTAACCAATGGTAAGTCCACCTTTGGTGGTGTCATTGACCAGAACCAGCCTATAATCGCCCGTCTCTGTAGGGGGGGATATTTGCATGCAGAATGTCTTCCTTCTTTCCATTCTTCAGCACCTCCAGGGGAGAGGGAATTTTCCAGTCCCGCTGCAAGTGATCTAAAGCTCTGATCACTGTACAGTCATCTCCCCCATGAGCCTCCCAGCATTGCTCGTTGATAAATAGGCGTTTTAAAGGTGGCAAATTATTCAATTCAACAGTCCTTCTATATTTCTGGCACGTATTCCCACACGGGTGAATATAGGCTGTTTCAGGTTGATGACAAGTGAATCAAGTGAATTTGACTGAAAGAGATCACAATGACATGGAAGGACTCTATCTTAAATAAAGAATGATATGGAGATACATATTTACCCAGTTTTGTATAACTTCAGGTTGATGTTGTTGTGGCAGACATTTGATGTGAACCTCAGAAAAATGTTGAAATTTCTACCTTGAAATCTCTGTAAAAGTGAGGAAAATTTGAAGGCAGGGAGGGCAATACTTCATTGTTAGCCATTGATTGTGGAACTAAAGCAATAACCATGCTATAGAGATGATTTTAAATAATATCACAATTCTATAAGATTTCTATACAATTTGGTGACAAAGGGCAGACATGCCTGAAAAGTGTTACATTCTCAAACAAAAGGATCAGGTCAGTCCTCTCATTAAAGTTCATGTCACAGCATGTGTGTAGGTTTAAATTACAGTAGCTTCTCATAGGAAGCCTGACATCATTGTGCCCTCTAATAAATGTAAATTCTACAGTCATGCTTACCCCCTTGGGTAGCAACCCTGAATTCAGTCCAATTAGACCCTTATGTTGCTATCCACATGGCTATTCAGTGTTAAATTCTAATGCTTTACAGCCTTGGCTTTTTAAATTAAGAGAGAGAGAGATTGAGAATCAGAGCAACAGACAGTACTTTCTTCATTGACAGCGACAACTCTCTACTCTGCATGTAGAGTAGTTTCTTAATCCTAATAGCAGAATACAACCCCTGAAAAGGCTTATTTTACCTGCCAAACGTACCAACCTGCATTACAGGGATTGCCTGTCAATGCTGACCTAGGGCCTGAGTTTGGCAGCGATATAGGTAGAGAGAAGCTACATCAAGGTAAAAAAAAACCTCTGGAATGGGCGTACTTCAATAAATCAATCACATGCAACCAGTTTACATTCTGATGTATCTATCTATAATTCATCAATTCACTTTTAATTGGCCTGGCTCTGTCTAGCGGTCGTACCAAACCCTCGTCAAATGAAAATTGAGCGGACGCTTATACGGGGGGCCATGTCAGGCTAGGCTATGTCCACTTTGTGCGTCTAATTTTGCTCAAACGAAACAAACCAGAGACCCTTCGTATGCCAAGAGGAAATCCACACAGTGTGTCTTTTATTCTGGCTCCCCCGACTTTGTTTGTCTACAGTTTTTGGCGCCTGGGCTGCTTACTTTTTACAGTGAACTCATGGAATGGGCAGCTATCAGATCGTGAGGAAATGATTGCTGAATGTGACAAAAAAGATGATTAGCTTGAAATTTAGTAGGCTACAATCGCTATCGAGTGCTAGTATCTAAAACATCTCAACAAAAATATGTATATCAGATATAGCCTAACAGATACAATATATCAGATGCACAGTATGAGGAATATATTTTCAAATAAAGGTTTCAGATTCGTGTACAGGATATGCATACTTTTAGCTTTGGAAAAATCTGAATTTGGGTTTCCCCACTATCCACAGACGGCATCATGGATTGCCTCTACTCACATCCAGTGGTGGGTAGAGTATTGAAAATCTACACTCAAGTAAAAGTAGAATCACTCCCTTAAAAATGTACTCAAGTAAAAAGTAAAGTAGAAGTAAACTAGAAAAGCAATCAGAGAGTGCAGCTGCCTCCGTTCTTCCTAGGTTGACATACATTTGAACCTAAACTAGTACTATTCAGATCGCCACCACGTGGCCATACCATGCCATTACACCACTAAGATAAATACATAAACGTAGACGGAATCCCGACGGAATTACGGATCACTCCCAAAATGTAATTGTGTCTTCCTTGGGTCATGTCCGACCTTCCCTGAAAATCTCATCGAAATCCATCTATTACTTTTTGAGTTATCTTGCTAACAAACAGACAAACGCCAGCTGGTCCCCGATTAAAACATATACCTCCTTGGCAGAAGTACATAAAAAAGTGTGTTGTTAAAAAAGTACAAGCTACTTTACATTTTTTTTTTAAAAAGCGTTATGTTGTGCTGGAGAGTAGTATAGTTAATACCGGTAAATATATATATATATATATATATATATATATATATCTTTTAAATTACAGTAGGTAAAGCATGTTCAGTGGGCCAATCAAACATGATTGCATATAGGCTACTCCCACTATCTACCCCTACTCTTCCTACACATCTCTCTCCATGTCTCTATCTCAGAATGGAATATAACTTTAAAGGACAATGAAATGCTTTGCCAATGTTGATCTAAGAGAAATTGTCAACAAGAACAAGGTTTTGTTATGGATAGCCTAGAATGCTGCAAAATGCTGATGATGAGGTTTCTCCGATCAACCTGCTTGTCTGAAAGTGGTCTAATGAGAAGCGGTAGCCTATTTTTTCTTCGAGGCAGTTAGCACCTATATCTTATGCTTCTGGCTCCCTGCTGATTTGTGGTATATCAATATGGAAAATGTTGTTGTTGTACGTATATGGAAAATGTAAAGAGTATAAAGTAGATTACTGGCTCAGAATTAGTAATGAGTAGAAGTAGGCTACAGTTCTAAAAAGGAACAGTACACGTTCCTAAAAAACAACTTTTTTACTCATGTGCAGTACAAGTAGATGCGTTACTACCCACCCCTGCTCGCATCTTTCAATTAAGACATCTCTGCATCTTTCTCTGGAATTCCATCTGAAGCTGGCATGAGAGTCTTAAAAGGACACCATCTTTATACCTCAGTGAAAAAGCAATTGGTGACGGGAGCAGGCTTACCTCAGTGAAAAAGCACATGGCGGAGGGCTCAGGCTTGCAGCATTTCTCGAGCATTCTCAGTTGGCTGCCCGTGGCGTTGAGCACGAGCCCCGTGGGCGCACTGCGGTGCCGGCGGGCCAACTCATACATGTACCTGACATAGGGGGCAAAACAGCAGGAGGGGTCACCTCAGTAGTGCTGTGAAAGAGGTCATTGGGGATTAGCGGTGCCCTGTGGGACTCCCTCACAGAGAGAAACCATGACATAATGAGAGCTTAGAGGATGTGTGCTTTGTCCACTACTGTGGGCTGAGCTGGAACTGGGGGAGAAATCAAATGAATTAAAAACTCCCTCAATTAATTCTGCTTGGAATATCATAATATGCCAACCCTGTAAACACATCTGTGGTAGAAGTATTGTTGTATTATACACACAAGCTCAACCACTCAACCACTGCCTAATATCTCTATTAGCCATTAATCTCATGTTAAGTTGACAGTGGTCTGTGGGCAGTCTATACTGTATATAACTTACTGCAATGCAGGCAATTGCTAGCCTGACGAGCCAGACCCACATCAAGATGTAGGGTCTGGACACTCACCGTAGACAGGGCTCAATCGGAGGGGTGGGATAAACAGTTGTCTTTCAAATTCCCTCCCCGCAATAGGATAACGCTAAACGAATCATCTTCTTGTTTTCAAGTAGCAGGATGCGTAACCTTCCCTCTCCACGCAATAGGATAACGCTAAACAAATCATCTTCTTGTTTTCAAATAACAGGATGCGTTACCGTCGCAACTTCTGGTCGCATGTCAGTCACCATTATGTTAAGCCCTGTGATTGGGCCGCTGGTGCTGGGGGTTCTCAGCTTCCTGGCTCAATGGATCGTGCCTAGACTGCCCCGCCACCCAAATTACATTTGCTGCCGCTAGGGGCGTCTAGATTTCTAGGCTAGGCAATTGCTATAACTAAGTAAAATGCATAATTGACATTGAAGTATTGTTCTCTGTTGATGCCTGCTCCACCAACCATAATTATTCTATTTTAGGAAACTGACTTCTGACACTTGGCATTCTCAGGATGAATCGCAGAGTCAATTGCATTGTTTACCAAGATCGTCTGCGTCACATCATAATGCCATGGCTATTATCATAATGTCAAGAGTCATAATGTAATTTTAAGCACATCAACAAACAAATGAGCTCTTTAGCTGACCTCAGAAATCTTTCTAATGGTGCCCAGGATCCAGCTAAGAGGAGTTTGTGCCAAGTGTATGCCAGAATGCAAAGTAGGAGCATGGCTAATGGTGTGTTTTTCCTCACTTTTCAGAGACACAGTTTATTGGGTCTGACTGAGGTGTCATTTACAGACAACCAGTAAGGGGGGTGAGGGCTACAGGACTGTCCTGAGCCGCTGGTGGAGACCAGTAAAGCCTTTAAGTGCTGGAAATGTCACTGCCTCTACATATCAGAATGACAACTGTTTTGACGAAGGATGCTTCAAAGGGCTCTCCTGCAATAAGCATCCAATCACACCAATGTAGGGCATTCACCGTCAGTTCTGTTCATCAAGCATGCCTTACAGGATCCTCTCATGCTTGCCAACAGATTGGATGTTGTCTCTACAACTACATGACCCCCCCCACACACACACACACACACACACACACACACACACACACACACACACACCTCCACAACCGGACTTTGTTTTGCTTTCGAGCGAAATGTCATTGAAGAAGATGGGATTAGAGGGATGTCCTCATTCCCTCCCGACCTTTTGGCTTTCAGTGGGCCGGCTCTTGCTTTACTGGCGTACTCCTCAATGGGTAGCCTACTGAATCAGATCAATGTGGCTCTGTTCTATCATGGCCTTATCGTGTGTGCACAGGAGATGCAACATGTGCTGCTGCCTTCCTCGTGACGCATGCAGGCCATTCAATATGGATTACTGTCCAGCGACTAAATGACTACTGAAATGAGCAGGGATCTCTCACTGACAAACAAGTGGACTCAACATTAAAGAGAGGCCCTGTAGACAGGATGTGTCTTAGGCATGGACAGCTTTTACATTATATACAGCAGTTAAAGAGACAGTTTTACTAACACTGTATTATTATTATTATTGATGATGATGATTATTATTAATTGAATTATTATTGTAATTTATTTGTTTTATGTAAAGCACTTTGGTGCAATGCTATCGCTTTTAAATGTGCTATATAAATAAAATATGACTTGACTTGACTTGACTAAAGATGGTCCAATTCACTCCTTGACCTCAATGAATTATAGCTGGTGGCCTAGTAGCAGTACATTCTATGCCATAAATTGGTCCACTTACATTCCAACTGTGTTAGCACCGTTTGACCTTTGCGTCCAGTTACAGTAGCAACAGTTTACATTTGACCTTTTTGTCCAATTAGCAACACAATGACCTTTTTGTCCCATTAGCAACAGTCTAGCACTGTTGTTTGTTAGAAGGTAATAGTGTATACTCGGGAGAAAACGGTGCCTTTATATCCGAGACATACAGTAGTAAACCTCTGCCACCACAGATGTAGAATAATGCTATTACGTCTACAAGGAACAGTCCACATTATAAGTGCATTCTTTAAAAAGTCAAGGGCAGGTTCCTCCAATCTCATTTGTCAGATACAGTAGCCTATGCTGCATTAATTGACCAAAGTATATGCTGCATTAATCTATGGGCATCAGTCAAAGACAATAATTGAGTTAGAATTTTCATTCTCAATTCTGAATTTTGCACAAGCCTGGTAGGCAAACAGATTTTCAAATTTGTAGAGAATCACATGCCTAGCATAGCTGGCAGTGCCCGGCAGACGGAGAGCCAGCCTGGCAATTTGGCTTTCAGTGCCCCGGTGATCTCTCTCGAGAATCATGCACATGTATGAGTCCAGTTCAGGAAGAGAAGGGCTCAAGCCGAAAGAGGTATTTACAACACAACAGCACGTTAAAATATAAGCAATTCCCGACTCCAGCGGAAATCCGAAACTACATAAGACGCTGTTAAGAATGTAGGCTACCATTTATGTTACATCAGTTTTTATCCACAGCGTCTTAGTCAATTCTACTATTGTCTTCGGAGCAACTTGGGGTTAATAAGTGCCTTGCTAAAGGGCACAATGGTGGAGGCATTAAACCCACAACTTTTCAGGATACTGCATGCTAGCCCAGCTCCTTGACCACTCCGCTGCCACTTCCCCGTCAGCACGGTCGGGGTCGCTCACCTGAGGGAGTAGCCAGCCGGATCCTGCGTGTACTGCTCGCACATCTCCTCGTTGGTGGGGTCCAGGAGGGAGGGCAGCTCCTCAGCGGAGTAGTGCAGGGAGGCCAGGCACATCTTCCTCTCATGCACATCTCTCTTGGCGCAGCACCTGGTGATGCCTGGGTGCTTGGGAAACGGTGAGTCGGCCTGGCAAGATTTGTCCGAAATCGCTGTTGCCTAGACATAGGCAAACATATACAGTAGTACTTACATTACTAAGTAACCTATATTACTAAGTGATTGTATGTACCATTGGTAATGTATTAGCCTACTTATTTGATAAAGTTAAATATCAATCAGTCTGTCGGCCAATCAATCAATCCATTCAAGCCACAATCACATTCTCAGTCTCAGCATGGACTCTTCTCACAAGCACAACTACCGTTTCAAACTCTTTCAAGTCCCTCACTTCACCAATCAAATGCCAAATGCTGCCCTTTAAGCTGAGAACACAGAGTCCACTGAAAGAGTGACAGTAATGAGGCAGGGACACCGCGTTCTGGTGCAATTACTTTTCAAGTGCTGCTTGAAAAAAAAAAAAAAAATAGCCGAATAGCAAAATAGCAGAAAGAAGATTGCATTAAGGGCTGGTTGTGCTGCTTCAAGTAAAACATACAGCTGTAGATTCAATGCAGCCAATGTTGAAGACATTTAGCAATACATTTAGCAAGGAATGAAGGAACATATTTTCATTCACTTGTTTGTCACAAATTAATTATTGGGTAATGACACGTACTGTAGGCCACTGTGGCAGATTTATTCTCAATTAGTCAATTTCAATTAGCAGGAATGTGAACTTTTGGCTACAATTATGGCATATTTCAGCCCCAAATAATGAGACATCACCATCGTTATGTCATTTTTGACGGAGGTGACACACACACAAACACACGCACAGTGCACACACACACGCACACACACAAATATACATTTGGGCACTCCATGTTCTTCAACGACCACTGAAACAACACATGCGCCATGGTGACAGACTGCGGGTGCCAGACTTGTGGCTGTGGTGGTAGCTCTCACCCCTTTGTCGTAGCAGTCTACATTGGCCCCCTCCACACAACACCTCTCGCCCAGCTTCAGCATTTCGTCTGCCAGGCATGTCACCTCCTCCAGGGTGCTGTTGGGGAACTTCTGGCTGTAAACGGCTATGAAGCTAGACAGGCGGGAAAGCAATGTGAGAGCGCGAGCAAGCAAACAAACCGGGAAATAGATAAATAAACCATCATACTGAGAGTTCTCTTCAAACACCACATTGCAGGCAAAGTTTTTCTTTGTTCGAGTCTCTGTATGGGATAAGTGAACCGGTCGTGGTTCTGGAACACTAGACTATATCTTGGCAAATCAGTTGTTCTTCCAAATATAGTGAGAGAAAAGCGCATGGATGTTTGTATTTGAAATTGATGACAACAGGACGCATGCTCTCTGCGATTCCATCTAGTCATGAAATAAAACACTAAACTGAAACTGTGATTGTGGCTGGAAAAAAAAATACTTTAACCTGAAGCCATGTTTGCTTGGCTCCTCACAAACAGAGTGGGATTTACGAGCAGGTGTTTGAAAATGGAACACATAGAAGTTGTGATCAAAAACTGCTTCTTAGAATTTGAACGACCAGTTAAATAGCCTGTGTTGTGTTCTATTATGCAACATGGGACGGCATGTATTCATGTCAATATGGACTAAAACAACACATGAAAGATGAACTGAACGAAATGGATGATATGTATTTTAAAAAGGGTATGTTGAATTTCAAGAATGCAGATTGCTACATTATACCTTATCACTTAGTTGAGTTCCATACTTCCACTTGAATTCAGAGTTAATCACACAAGACCTACAGTACTCATGGGAGACAGAGGCAGACATCCCAGTTCTAGAAAATACGTTCTCTCTACATGTGCACATTAACACAGGTGGCATCACTAGTTATCTGATCTACCTGGCTAGGATGAGCTGGTTTACTAAATGATTGGATCAAATACATGGCAGGACTTTTACTTTCTGAACTCAGGATGTCCGCCTCTGATGGGAGATACTACAGCATGAGAGACAGAGGCAGACATCCCAGTTCTAGAAAATACGTTCTCTCTACATGTGCACATTAACACAGGTGGCATCACTAGTTATCTGATCTACCTGGCTAGGATGAGCTGGTTTACTAAATTATTGGATCTAATACATGGCAGGACTTTTACTTTCTGAACTCAGGATGTCCGCCTCTGATGGGAGATACTACAGCTTCTTTAGCAAGAGAACGAGACAAACCAAAACACACACTAATGCATTGTTCTGATAAAAAAAATACATACAGTCCTTTGAATTTCTGCTGTCCCATGCCATGAAGCTGTTCACAAACTTTTTCTTTTTCATATCTCAGTCCTGTAGATAGAGCACACATAACAAAGAGATCCTAAAATAATGTTGTTGGAAATGTAAAACCGCAACGCAGATTATAATTCACTTGATATGGCAGATTCTTTCCAACTGGCGGCCACAGCAGTATTTCTGTTAAACACCTTTTTTTTGTCATACCACTGGAAATCACACACAGGCCAAAACGAAAGCTGACTGGCCTGAGAGATCATCAAGGGTCACAGAACAACTAGTTTCAGATTCAGTGTATAGTCAGAATTTAGCAGAACCCTGCAAGACAAAATGTTAAATGTCTGTATCAATTTGGAAAAAGCCATACCACTGTCCTCTGCCCAACCTACGGAGATGGATATTAGGATAAAACACAGGATTTTCATTTCTCAGTCTGGACTGCTGCAGTTCCCCACTTGATCCAGTCACTGTAGTGGGATTTCAGAACAACAGTGGACAGCACCATGTCAAAGATTAACCTCAGGCCCACACAAGCCTAGGATGTTGCAAGTGTTTACATATGTGTAACCTCAACCAAACAGATGAGTCATTTTGAAAACATGTACAAATTTGGGACATTGGTGTCATTGTTCTTAGACTTATATCTGCATGAAATGATGTTCATGTACTATACTGGTTAAATAATACTATATATTAATACTATGTGTTTGCCATGAGTAAGCAGGACATTTGTTATACATTTGTAGTACTACTAGATAGTAAATGTAGACATTGCTCCTTCAAATACATCTTTGATCTTTGAAAGACCTTTTCACTATCTGGCCTAACATGAGCTGAGCAAACATCCACCCTTATTGCTCAGCTCAACACTGCTAATGTCAATGAATATCCAAGAGAGGAGCAAACACAGGCACCTCTGTAAAAAAAACAAAAGGCACCTACTCAGTGTCTCAGAAAACAACTTCGATGGCACGTTTTTAAAAATATATTCTCAGGAAGGGAGGTGTGTAGCCTGGCATTGCGGGTGCATGGGCATCTCTCTGTGTTCTGTGCTCAGGGCGATTTAGGGAAGTGCAAAGCCAAAGGAAAAGTGTCTAAGCCTCCCCGGAGCACACTGTCACTGACAGCACGCAGCCAAGCGAGGCACCTGAATGCAAACTAAGCAGACACAACTGACAGTGTGAGATCAAGTGATCCTAATTCACCCTGTTTGAATCTCTCACTATCTCCTCGACTTGGTGTGGCGTTGCAAGGCAATAGTGTATTATCATGAGGGAAATATATATTTGTGTGGCTTTTATTCCATCCAGCACCAAGGAGAACTGACATGCATGAAAGACATTTTACCTTTCGAGTGAAAGAAAACAGACACAACAGAAATAACGAAAAACACTCAGAGAGCGCTGACCTCTGTCAAGTGAAAACATAACCGCCTCCTGGATCTAGACGGTGATACGGATCATTCCCAAAATGTAACAGTTTCTTCCTTGGGTCATTCCAGACCTTCCCTGAAAAGTTAATCGAAATCCATCCATAACTTGCGAACATCTGAAGAAAAACAAGAAAATTGGAAGATTATTTTTTTTATTATTCTTGTTTTTGACCCTGTAAAGCGAAACCAGTCATTTTAAAAAATCACATGTGACTTTTATTACAGTTATTTATTTATTGGGGGGCGGGTAGATCTTTTTAGGCAATTGTCCTGTGGATTAATATGTTTAGCATCTGCATCACAAAAATAGAAAATCACATGCAGGGCCTCCTGACAATTTTGGTATCTATTCACATCAGCATTTAGTTTATTGCTCAACACTTCAATATTTGAAAGGGTCAGATACAAGTGAAATTGATATGCATCAGTTTGCAAGAGCTCTGCAGGCCTAAAATGCTGCAAGACGTCCATGACTGTTGAGTTTCCACTGATGATTTGCGAATGATGAGTTGTGTAAAGTGCAAAGTTCAACTAAAGCGTATTTAACCCTTTGTCTCGACAAAGAGAATAGGATGGAGTTCATCTTGAATACTTACCCAAACTTTTACAGACCTATTATGGTTTAGTGAAGGGTAATTTAGAATTAAGCATGGGGTCAAATACTTATTCTACCCACTGTATACAGTATATGTAGAAAGAGAGAGAGTGAGAGAAAGAGTAACTAAACTTAAAACTTAATTGAGAAATCTCGGTGTTTTAACATGGATCTCCGTTTCTCAAGGTCACCAAGTACAATACAATACAAAATGCATGTAAATATTATATCACATTATATTATATTTATATTATATTATATTGTATTATATTATATGCAATTAGCAGCATCATGAAACAAACTGTAAAACATAATGACTAATGTATGTAGTAGTTGCCAATTTCATAACCCTTGTTAGAAAAATATTTTTTCTTGATTTTTGAAAAACAAAATTAGGTAATTTTCATGCAACTTCAGCCATAAATGTGACAGAGGAATATTCCAAAGGAAGTGTGTGCTGATCCTTATCATAGTTGTGAATATGATCATGTTGCAGACCACGCATAGTGATTCTTATCCACACCACAGCAGTCAAGTTCTTCTCTGGTAAGCACACACATTTGACATTAAATAAGTTATTGTGTTGAAGGCTCAAAAAGTCACTTGACAATGGACAAATCTATTATATTTATTTTTTCTATCTATTTATTGGTATTTTATGTTTAAACGTATTTGACTTGGGAGAATATAATAAGAACATACACATTACATTGACCTTGACCCATGGATTTTACTTGAGATGCATGGAAAATAAACTTTGCAAACAAACTTTGTCTAAGAAATAAGCATAAAATGATTTTCAGGTCTCTCAGTTAAAGATGTATTGTTACTTGTGTCCAACACTCAGCCTGTAAGACTGGAACCAGAGTGATGTTTGCAGGATGTTCTTCAGCCATGTTCACCAAGCTGACAGCAGTCATGTTAATGGTGCCCCAGCTATCTGCCTCAGGTAAAGAATAGTAAAATCGAATTCCAAAAATTCATTCACATGTTATGTATATTTGCATTTATTTATTCATTTGGGGCGGATAGATCTTTTTAGGTGATTAACACCCCTGTGGATTCATATTTAACATCAAAAAGAAAATCACATACGCAGAGGACTAGAGGGCTTTTTTGGCATATATTTCACATCTTACAGTTAATTGTTCTATCATTGTTTTTAAAACACTTCAATATCTGAAAACGTCAAAGTGAAATTGATATGCATCATTTTACCAGAACTCTGCAGGCCTAAAATGCTGCAGTCTCTGGGCATGTGGATCCATGATTGAAGTTTCCAGTACCTGATTATTTGCAAATGATGGGCCCTAATTTCTGTACAGTGCAAAATCTATATAAAGCTTATTATAATAGTGTTCATCATAAATAATTAAAGGGACCGTATGTAGGATTGTGGCCGAAACTGGTGCAATCACTTTCAAAATACTGTAGAGCGGTGTACACTGCAGCTTTGGTAACTAGAGCTGGAAACCCGGATGCCGAAACGCTACTGACATTGAGATTAGTAGATAGGTGGAGGGTGGCGCATTAGGCCAAAATATCAACATCAGTTGAGGGCTGCAACACTTTTTTAAATGACAATATCCTATGGAGTGATTTTTGTCTCAATATTATTTGTATACGCATGCACCATGATCCACACGAATTTTATAAACATGGGAGCTCAAGCAGTGTTGCCAACATAACCTTCTTCTGTTACATCTCCCCAGGAAATGTTAACTGTTCAGGTCTATAAGCACTGTGACCTGCTCTGTCTTTTTTATTAGTACATGTAATTTGTCTTTTCTTTTGCTTGTGCTGACCACAAGATAGATCGCACCATAGTGAAGTGAAATTTCCAAACAGATGCGCATGCAAAACGTGAGATATGTTTACAAATTTGGTATGATTTAACTTGCAAGTTTCCAAACATTTTAATAAACCTTTGTGCAAATCCCAATTTACAAGTCACAAATTTTGTCTTTGCGCTTGCACATTTTGTCTTTGCGCTTGCAAATAATATCATTCGTGTGGATCATGGTGCATGCGTATACAAACAACATTGAGACAAAAATCACTCCATAATATCCTGGCCAAACTACTGTTGTCAGTTATATAAGTATTTGAAATGAGCATGATTTCTTAATGTCTAGTGACATATCAGAGCCATTTTATGATTCATTTGAAATACATTTCTTACATACGGTTCCTTTAACTAAATTTTCACAGACCATTTATAGTGCATGTCATGTTATATTCAACTGGTGGGTCATTTATCATTCATATTAATTAAAGAGGAACAATGCAGGATTGGCGATTTCATCTCTGGTTTCTTTTTCGTTTTCGCTCATTTTATGCTTGCATATTTCTCTGCAGAGCTTCCCCGACAGCTTTAGCGTGTATATTTATACATTATATAGGCTGTATATAAATATAAATAGCAAGCGTGGTTCTTCTTGTTCCTTACGCGTCTCTGACTTCCAGATGTAAACAGCAGACGATCGTTCATCAGAAAGTTGCAAGGTTGTAATAGCGGATAGGGACACTAGGGGCGGAAGGAAATGTGACTGTTTTCGATAAAACTGGTCAAGCAAAACAACGATTTCTAAGCGATTTTATGACTATGAAAAAGTTGCATAGGGTCTCTTTAAGGCGAGACACTACAGGTTAATAGGGTAACATTTTTAAGTAGCAGATATCACTATGAAACTTCCCCAGTGGATTACTAGCCTACATCAACATAAGGAAAAAAAATATTACACGTTTTCTGTAATTTAATGTTTAAATATGCATATTCGGCATTATCTCATTAAATATGTGCTAATTTGCATATATTTTAAAACATGGAATCTGAACTTTGGATAAAGCCAGGTTCAATTTTTTTTTTCATTGTGTTAATAGATTGGAGAAAAATGACAGAGGGATTTATGGATATCTACTTCTGTTTGAATCTGAATACTGTCAATAGCCTTGAAACATCAGTTTTTGCCATGTTTTTAAGCATAAAACATCATACACTGTAGGCTATATCAGGTTAGGAATAATATATCAACAAACCCCTCTGTAAAAGTCTTGTAAATATAGTTTGGTATAAGACTGGAACGTTTGGTTCATGTACTTCAGAAAGTGGAGATATCGTTCTCAGAGTGGGAGAGGAAACTTGTTTTGAGAAAACAGCCGAAACCAGCCATTGAGATACCGCTCTAAGCCTAGACTTGCCTTTGAACTTTCGCAATTGGTTGCTAATACAAAGGAAATGTCCATATTTGGATTGCATAGCTTCATGCAGGAGAAACAGGGCCTTCCAACAGTGTCACACATAATGCCTCGGATCATGGCCGCAGTAGTAAATGACACTTAAGAAAGGATATTTTTGGTGAAATTAGGACAATTATATGGCGCAAGTAGACAAAATGTCATGCAATAAACACCTAAATGTGCAAATCAGACTTTGTTGTTGTAGTAGGGTGAAAGAATACATGCTAAGGTAGCAAACAAAATCGCGAAATTGGCCGGTGCATGCAAAAGCGATGTTTTCACCTGCTGTGTCTCGCCTTAAAGTGAAGATTACAATAGATAGACAGGCAATTGTATATTTTGCAGTAGTACATGTTGCAGGTATGAATTTAAATGTGTTTGTCTTAATGCCCCCAGACCTCCCAGGGCCTCCTGGGCCTCCGGGTCCTCCTGGTCCTATTGGTCCTCCTGGCACTCCTGGTCCTCCTGGCACTTCTGATCCTCCTGGCACTCCTGGTCCTCCTGGCATTCCTGGTCGTCCTGGCACTCCTGGTCCTCCTGGCATTCCTGGTTTTCCAGCTGCCCCAGGTTTCCCAGGTCTCCCAGGTCGTGACGGTCCTCGAGGTCCTCCAGGTCCTCCAGGTCCTCCAGGTTTTGCTTGTGGCACGAATGGTTACGGACAAGTCCCCTACTGGGGCCCTTACTGTGAAGGAAGCATCAGGTCCAAATCAGGTTAGGAAGTACTCTCAAAGGTTAAAGTGTAATTCTGGCGAAAATTGAACTAAGGCTCTTTTTCTGCATGAAAGCATCAAATAAGCCTTGGAGACGATATTGTTTTTGTTGATCAAGCACTACCACCGGCATACGTTATAGCCCCAAATAGCAAACAGTGGATTAGCTAAGGGCAGTGAACTACAGTAAATAGCATTTTTTAACCAGTAGGGGAGACCAAGTATAGTTGTAACACAGGGAGAGTAAGCTAACACCACCATTTCCACAAAACAGGAATAAGATATTAGACATATGATCACCTCAGCACTTGCACAATTCCATCACTATCCCACATGGTGATTGTTACCTATATTGTCACCCATTCTAATTTTACAAAGGAAAAGGTGATTTTAACAGAAAGTGACATTTTTCACAACAGCTACATTTTGGCGGCTTTAACCCTCTCTGGCTGCCCATTGGCGATGGTGTTATTCCCGTTTTTCGGCCCCATTGAAATGAAGGGCCGAATGTTCGGGCATTGTGACATCACAGCTCCTTAACTCATAGATAAAAAGATTATTGAGGATTCCGGGCGCGTCACTATTCCTCACTGTTCCCATAACAACCAGCATATAGATATTAACGCCGCCATTTTGGGAGTCAAAATATAGCGGAGTCCAATAGCGACACACGTGAGATTGAATCAAAGTTTGCTTCATTGAGTATTTTAAATGACCTGGTGCAAGGTGATCGACTTCCTAGACCTCAAGTAAGATACGGTGACACTGATTATTTAGTTAACACCACGTCTTGATAGACGCTTGACCATTAAAGCTTAGAGTTTGAAGATATTTTCAGGCTGGATTTACGTATCGATAACGCTGAAACTTTTGACCTGTATGTCCGATTTTCAAAAAATTGGTACCATTGGAATATTTGAATGAAGCTGAATTCAATGCCTTTGAAAACACATAATTAAAATAGAGATTTCACGGCGTGAAGCGCTGTCACATCTTTTTTTATAAGCCAGTATGCAGATCATGTAAGTCGAGTTCAATGCCTTAGTTTGGAAACACATAATTAAAATAGGGGATCTCTACCAATTATAGTGACGCCCTGGTAATCATTCCTATTGCCTTAGCAACCACCTGAATTATCCTAGCAACAGTGTTTACTTCTGACAGCCTGGTTGTAGGTGATCGTATTGGAACAGGCTAGCCTATAAATATTAGGCCTACTTTTGTATTTAGTTTCACAGATTCAGTGTATTTCCTGTATGAGTAAAGAGTGAACTTTATTTCCATATCTGGGTTTTTCATTCAACACTACTGACTGTTTAGCTATCTGTCTACACGTGCAAAATAGACACACACGCTGGAGGACAGAATATTCACAAATTGATATGCTGATCTGTTTGGTTATTTATTTTGTTTGTTTGTTTGCAGAGTTGACAGTGTCTGTGACCAACAAAACAATCACGGAAGGACGGAATGTCACTTTAAAATGCACGTCTGCATGCCCCCTCCATCAGAATGCCAGCTTTGTCTGGTACAAGAACTCCCATCCTCTGACTAAGAACACCACCATCAACACCACACTGTACTTGGACCCAGTCGGTAGTGAGGATGCAGGTAGCTACTCCTGTGGTGTGAAGGGCTACGAGGACGACCTCTCCCCAGCAGTGACTCTCAGTGTCAGATGTGAGTAGGCTACATGCATCAACCATCAATACTGCATAGAATAAACACCTTGGTAACATATTATTGTGATAATATACTAACATTCCGGATGGTTACTATATTACCACAATACATTCATGGATTTTTAGCTGAGAAAGTAGGATTTGTATGCTTATTTATTTATTTGTTCATTTGTTTATATTTTCTTTTTGCACCAAGATGCACCGAAGGCTGTCTTTGTCTCCATCAGCCTCTCTGGTGAAATAGTGGAGGGCAGCTCTGTGACTCTGACCTGCAACAGTGACGCCCACCCACAGGTGCAGAACTACACCTGGTTTAAAGAGACTGCGACTGAACCTGTACTAGTAGGATCAGACAACAATCTCACATTCCCCGGCATCACCTCAAAGGATGCTGGTCTTTACTACTGCGCTGCAACCAATGAACTTGGTCAAGAAATCTCAAGCATGATGGCCATAGAAGTTACCAGTAAGAACACTTTATCCTTCCACTCTCATATTGGATTGATGTGTCCCTATTTTCAGCTTTCTGGCACAAAACCACCAAATATGAGGTCCATGAGTTAGGAATATAAATAGTATTTGTAATATGTGTTAGATTGAATTATTATTATTCCTTGTCTTGATAACATCCAATTGAAATTGTTTGTGTGTCACTGTTTTGTACTATCTCCAAATGTGTTCAAAGTGACATCTGTTAAAAAAGTGATGTTTTTCCAATTCGGAACATAGTTAAATGGAGGTGCTCAGTGCAGGGTGGATGCTCCTTGCTGTTCACTACTGCTCTTCTTTGATAACCCCCCTCCCTCCAGGCAGAATGTGGCTGATCCTGGTTGCTGTGGGGGGGCTAGTGGGGACCCTGGCTGCTGTCTTTCTGATTGGCCTCATCATCGCCTACAAAGTGAAGAGGTCTATCTTACCCATCAGCACCCAATCAAAGAGAAGCTATAGACTGACTAGTGAAATAAATGTTTATATTTATACATAAAATATATTCGGGAAGGATTAACACAAATACAAGTAAACAGTAAAAACACAATTTGGCTTCTTTAAACCAAATAGTACCAGAACCGTAGTATAAAAGCAATATGGCACACTTGATCGTTGTTTATAGCAGATATAGCCATGACTGTCTATAATTGAGTCAAAACCATAGCTACCAACACGTATACATACATAGAATATTTTCATAATTAAATAGAAAACATTTAGGATAAAGGAACTGCATGTTAAAGGTTTTCTTGTATAACTCCAAGTGTGTTCTAAATCCTTAACTGTTTCCTTTTTGTAGATGGCCATTTAAAAATGCTGTAGAGATAAAGGTAATTTCTAGCTCCTCCTAGCTCCCTTTTTAAGCATTCCTTTTCCTATTCCCTTAATTTGTCTTAAAAACTAATATATCAGCTTGGATTGATCTGCAGCTATTATATATCACCTCAATAGGTTGGTTTTCATTAATGACTTGAACCAAATGTTTTCTGGGCAACACATGCATGCATGTGTGGCAACAGTGCCACCATGACACAATGAGTAAAAAGTCCAACCTGACATGAAAATGTACCTTTTTGATAACAAACAGGTGTTAAAAAAAAACAAAAAAAAACAGCAATTAAGCACTAATTAATATATTTGGTGTCTGCTCTTTGGTGACTCAGGGGTCCCAACCGGATGATAAAGATGCTACATACACAGCCCTAGATCCCAAGGCCACAAGCTCATCAGAGTATGAAACTCTCACTGTAAGTTAAACATTTCCATTTTACGGTAAAATCTCATATCTATTACAATAGCATTCAAGCGTCTGAGCTGAAACATGCATAGGATTGACTGATGCTGATATATTTTCTTCACTTGAGCAACGCACATGCACACTCAAATAGCCATAGGTCTTGATGATTTAAGACAACAGACCAAGGATCTCACCAATGGCGCTGTCGGTGTCCACAGCAAATGCCACAGTAAAAGTCAGCTGATGAGCAATAAAAGTGTACAGGCTTTTTTTAATCTGTCCACTGGACCAACCGTATAGTGACATGTCTTTATTCATGATGCCTGTTTAAGAACTGTAATGTGCTGAACGCACCATGTAAACAAACAAAACTGAATTGAACTGAATTTGTAGTGTTGTTTTTCAGAAAGTGAACCCGCGCCATGCAAGCAAAAGCCAGTAAATTCTCCTTCGTATGTTCAGCTTTCTATGAATACTGTTGCCTATAAGGCATGCATACAGTGTAGTCTGTTGGTGCATTACTGTAGTTCAAACATTTGTAAAACATGAATACAAGCTTTAGCTTTTAGCTTAAAAGCTATAATGTCAGTGTTAGAAGAGTTTAGATGCAAAGCCCTCTAAATCCGTCTGACCACTTTTTTTTCAATTAGCTTTTATCAGGCTCCTATAGGTTTTTCAGACAAGATTGGTATTCAATGGATTTTGAAGCAAAATGATTTGATTAACATACTGTACACTATATGTGGAGAGCGTTCAGCGTTTAGAGGGTTTTTCATCTGAACTAGAATTCTTATTCTTATTCCCTATGCTGTTTTTAAAATCAGTGGATTATTGGAAAACATGACAGAATCACTGTCACTGACAAAATCACTGACAGAATGTTCATTTTGTACAGAAGTTATATAGTTCAGATGGTTCACAATATGTCATTGTTTCTTGGTCTTAAGCTCCCAATGTTGTCTTCAAGGCAGTGCTGCCTGGAAGGCCCTAGGCCGGGTTAGGCATTGGTTAAGATTAGGGTTTGGTTTAGGGTAAGAGTTAGGATTAGGTGCCTTTAAATCGATGATGGTAGCTTTGCCTGGAAGACAACATTGGGCACTTAAAACACCATTGAGCTATTTCATTAGTATCGTTCATTGTTCATTTTTTTGTTACTGTATGTCATGATGTTTGTTTGTAGAACGCTTTGTGTTGCACTCTAAGCATAAGAACATTATAAAATAGTAAAAAAAAAAAATGGCAAAAAAGGGTAACCACTTTGGATTGTACGGTATAGCCTGGATTGTACTGTATAGCCTACAACTGTTTCGCCCTTGCCTATTATAGCAATTTATAATGTAATACTGGACCAATTTGTATTGTTTTTGGCCCTAGTAAACGCAACAAGCTTAAACTGAAAGCTTTCTTGGTTTTTGTTTGTGCTTGTACTGAGCAATTACAGACCAAATAAAATATTTTTGGCAAATCCACTTGTCTTTATAAACATTTCAAAACTGTTGAGTGAAAAAAAAAAAACATTTAGGCTTACAAGCTGTTTGAAAGGAAGCTTTATAGTTAAATTGGTTGTTTCAACTTTCTTTGTCCTCACCACTAATAACCACTTTGAAAAGAAAAACAACAGTAACATGCTTTCTGCATGTTAGGCAGCACACCACCTTGAGGGATCATGACACCTCCAAGCTTGTTCAACTCTGCATCACTACGGCAAGCTGTAGATGACAATCAAATAATACACATTTTCTTTTATAATCATAAGCACTGTTATCAGCCAACTGGATCTCAGCAATAAGGCAGGCTATTCGAGGGTTACAGCCAAACATAGAAGATTAAGGTTTAAGTTTCATTTTGAGTTTTTTGTAAATGGTGGGAAAATGTGCATGACGGAAATGGTAGTGAGTTCTCTGCTTGGACCCCTACTTAACAACACGTTGCAATCAAAGGCCAACTTAGCAACAATAAACACTTATCGAAGCGCCGAGAAAAGGAGGTTGAGGGCGCTCTGGCTGTAAAAAACGCGTTTGGTGGACACAGCACCATATGCGGGAAATTACTGTAACCACCACAGATGTCTGGCACTGACCTCGGTGTAGTAGCCTACGGCCGCCATTATGCACCAGAGTATGAGGGCATTAATAAATGAGCCAATCACACTGGGGATGATTAGGGGACGTCGAATGGGCCAGGTTGGGTATGTAGTGACACTGGTCTTGGAATCTTTTATGACCTCACTCAGTCAGGCCCTCGTCTTAACGTCTCATCTGAGAGCTAATGACTGGCCTAGCGGAGCAGCTCTTCGTCTTTGCTACACACAATATACATGTTTCCTTTTCAGGATACATGGAATTTCTATTTTCATGCTCCAACGTTGGAAAAGTCTTCCATTTAACAAATTGTGATTATGTAAGGTGAAGATGCATCATGTTAACTATTATTTGGCTCAAGATCAAATAGTCATAAATAGTCACACCTAGCATGTTATTGTAAAAGTGTGTTGTTTTGAATTTACAATGTTGTGCAAACTTGTTAAAACTGGAGTCAATATACAGATGCTGTTTCCAGTAAACATGAAGATTTTCTTGATTTTGAATAACAAAATCATATTATTTTCATGATATTACAAAATGTATGAGAGAAAGTATCGCAACTTCAGCCATAAATGTGACAGAGGAAGCATTCGAAGGAAGTGTGTGCCTTATCACACTTGTGAATATGCCTGTGTTGCAGACCACTTAAGCAGATAGTGATTGTGATTCTCATTTACAGCACAGCAGTCACGTTCTTCTCTGGTAAGCACACATATTTGACACTAAATAACTAATTGTGTTGAAGGCTTGAAAAGTAAAAGTATTTCTGTATTCTTTTATGCTTATAGGCCTACATATTTGACTTTGGAGAACATAGTAAGAACATACGGTAACAACCTTGATCCAGTGAATCCTGTGAATTTTACTTGAGATGGAAAATTTACTTCACTGACGAGTTGAAGAAATTGACAAGAATTAAAGATGTAAAATGATTTTCAGGTCTCTCAGTTAAAGATGTATTGTTACTTGTGTCCAACACTCAGCCTGTAAGACTGGAACCAGAGTGATGTTTGCAGGAGGCTCTTCTGCCATGTTCACCAAGTTGACTGCAGCCATGTTAATGGTATCCCTTCTATCTGCCTCAGGTAGAGAATTGTGGATAGCTCACTCTAAAAATGTGATCACATGTTATATGTGTGCATTCATATGTATTTATTTATTTGGGGCGGGTAGATCTTTTTAGGTAAATAATACCCCTGTGGATTCATATTTAACATCATAAAGAAAATGACATGCACAGAGGACTAGAGGGCTTTTTTTGGCATCTATTTCACATCTTAGAGTTTATTGCTCCAATATTGTCTTTAGAACACTTCAATATCTGAAAACATCAAACACAAGTGAAATTGAAATGCATCATTTTACCAGAACTCTGCAAGCCTAAAATGCAGTCTCTGGGAAGGTGGATCCCTGACTGAAGTTTCCACTGCCTGATTATTTGCAAATGAAGGGCCCTAATTTCTGTAAAGTGCAAAATCCAAATAAAGCTTAGTTATCCCTTCGTCTCAACAAAGAATAGGATAGTGTTCATCTTGAATAATTAACCATACTTTCACAGACCATTTATATTGCATGTAATATGTTTAACTGATGGGTCATTTAAAGCAACACGAATGAGTGTTTAGTACATTAAAATAATGTTTCCAAAATAATTTCAGTGGTTCATCAACTCGTAACAGAGTCTGCATTCACAGCCCTCTGTTGGCTATAACCGCTCTATGTAAGTTTACCAGATTGCGTAGCGGATCTGCATTTCGATGGAATGAGACATAACTACAAATTTTACTTGCTTTGATGTCGCAATACACCATATACTCTCATATAATCATGCAACATACTCTATCTTGTCTGTGGTCATCATTGTTTGCAAATGTTGCATGCAACAGACGAAACGTGCTTTAGTGTTGCATTAAATAATACAAATTAAAAAAAAAAAAAACTTTCAAATTAATCAAATTAATAGTAATTTAACAACAGTTTACAGTAGTAAATGTTGCAGGTATGAATTGAAATGTACACTTTAAGAAAAGTTTTGTACCTTCAGCCATCACTGCACTTAACCAACTCCGGTGACAATAATCCATCCCCTCCATTCTTTTGTGGTTATGTTGTCTGCACTGTCCACTTGTGATTGCACTGTGTTGATGAGGGAGGGGAACTAGAGGGGTGGGGGTATGGTATGGTATAGGGTGTGTATGGTATGGTGGGTGTCATATTATAAGTTATATGTTATATGTTATATGTTATTATTACCATATGTTATCATCAAATGCTGCTATCTTTTATGGATGAAATGACATGTGTGAAGAAGAATATCCTTTATAGGACAATAAAGACTCTATCTATCTATCTATCTATCTATTAATACCCCCAGATCTAGCTTGCCCCAAGGCCCTCCCGGGGCCTCCTGGTCCTCGTGGTCCTCCTGGTGCTCGTGGTGAGCGTGGTCGTGCTGGTCTTGCTGGTGCTCCTGGTGCTGATGGGTATGGACAAGTCCAGTACTGGGGCCCTTACTGTGAAAGAAGCATCAGATTCAACTCAGGTAGGGAGGTCCTCTCAAAGGTTAAGAAGAGACCCATAAACTGCTGTGAAGGTGTAGAACCTAAAAGTTCTGCATTTAGAGAATTTGGAGCATTTTGAAATGCAATAATGATAATAATCATAACTACAGTCAACTCCAAAAGTATTGGAACACAAGCTAAAGTTGACCATATAAAATTGTCTTTTGGAAATTGATCTTAATGCTTTAAATGAAAAAATAAAATTAAAAAAATGAGGAAATGTTCACCCTTTAAGGACATCATTTTTTTGTGTGTGTGAATGAATAATGTAGGCTATCGAAAATAAATAAATGTTTTCCTTAAAATACAGGGGTTATAAGCACTGGAACGTCTATGTTAACCTACAGTATGAGTTAAAATTCCCATAGAGGCTAGTAGATTTTTATTTGTTTTATTTTTTAAATGCCAGTTATTTCATGTATCCAGGACATGCGCCCTGATAAAGTCCCCATGGCCTTTGGAATTAAAATAACACATCGACACATACCCTTCACCATACCAAGAGATTGGCATGGTTTTATTTCAGTTAGCCTAGCTGGTTTGAATTGCATTGAGCTCAATGAGAATGAAACCAGCTAAAAAGTACAGTAATGCTGAGTACAAGATGATGGATGATGTGTCGTTCGCGTAAACTGATGCTCATTTGAGGTGGTAAAGCATCCACAATGGAAAGTGGAGAGTAGTAATTGACATTCTGAAGCAGGTGCATGTGGATACATTTGCACGAATGAATATAGTTTGTATGGTTATTTATTTTGTTTGTTTGCAGAGTTGACAGTGTCTGTGACCAACAAAACAATCACGGAGGGACAGAATGCCACTTTAAAATGCACGTCTGCATGCCCCCTTCATCAGAACGCCAGCTTTGTCTGGTACAAGAACTCCCATCCTCTGACTAAGAACACCACCATCATCAACAACACACTGCACCTGGACCCAGTCGGTAGTGAGGATGCAGGTAGCTACTCCTGCGGTGTGGAGGGCTACGAGGACGACCTCTCCCCAGCTGTGACTCTCAGAGTCAGATGTGAGTACATGCATCAATCATCAATGCTGCATAGAATAAATACCTTGGTAACATATTATTGTGATAATATACTAACACTCTGGATGGTTACTATATTACTACAATACACTGATGTATTGTAGTAATATACAATAGGTTTTTAGCTGAGAATGTAGGATTTGCTCATTTACAGTATTCATTTACTTTATTTATTCATTTGTTCATGTTTTTTTCTTTATGCACCAAGATGCACCGAGGGCTGTCTTTGTCTCCATCAGCCCCTCTGGTGAAATAGTGGAGGGCAGCTCTGTGACTCTGACCTGCAACAGTGACGCCCACCCACAGGTGCAGAACTACACCTGGTTTAAAAAGACTGCGACTGAACCTGTACTAGTAGGATCAGACAAGAATCACACATTCCCCGGCATCACCTCAAAGGATGCTGGTCTTTACTACTGCGCTGCAACCAATGAACTTGGTCAAGAAACCTCCAGCATGATGGCCATAGAAGTTACCAGTAAGAACATTTTATCCCATCACTCTCACATTGGACTGACATGTGTCCTGATTTTAATCACTAAATATGAGTTCCATGGAATCCAGGAGTTGTGTGTGAATATAAATTGTATTTGTAATACGTGTCAGATTGAATTATTGCTATTCCTTGTCTTGACAACGTTCATGAAATAGTTTGTGTGTCACTATTTTGCACTTGCTCTAAATGTGTTAAAAGTGACATCTGTCTTCAGGTCGAATGTGGCTGATCCTGGTTGCACTGCTGCTGGGGACCCTGGCTGCTGCTGCTGCTGTCTTTCTGATTGCCCTCATCATCGCCTACAAAGTGAAGAGGTCCATCTCACCCATCAGCACCCAATCAAAGAGAAGCTATACGCTGACTAGTGAAATAAATGTTTATATTTATACAAAGATGAATTAACAAAAATGAAAGTAAACAGAAAGTGAAAATTCAACACAATTTGACGTCTAGTACTAGAACTATTAAAAGCAATATGGCACACTTGATGTTTTCATAGTAGATCAATGACTGTCGCTGTCTGTAATCGAGTCACAGCCACAGCTATACATAGTATATTTTCGTAATTCAACAAAAACTAGAAAAGCACTCCCAGAGCACAGACCTCCGCCACGTGAAAATATAACCGCAACTTGGATTAAGACGGTGATACAGATCACTCTCAAATATAATCGTTTCTTCCGATTAGGTCATTTCAGACCTTTTTTGAAAATTTCATTTGAAATCCATCCATAACTTTTTTGTGTTATCTTGCAAACAAACAGTTTTCTAAGTGTGTTCTAATAGTCTTCAACTATTTCCTTTTGTAGATGGCCTTTTAAAGATGCTTTAGAGAGAAAGGTAACTTCTAGCTCATCATTTTCATGCATATACCCTTTATTCTCTCAAATTGATTTAACAATGAATATATCAGCTTGGATTTATCTGCAGCTATTACTTATATCACCTAAACAGGTTGATTTTATTTCAAGTTGAACCAAAATGTTTTATGGGCAATACATGCATGCATGTGTAGCAACACGGCAACCATGACACAATGAGTAAATCCAACCTTTTTGATAACGAGCATGTGTGCAAAAGTAAAATCAGTAATTAAGCACTAATGAATATTTGGTGTCTGCTCCTTGGTAACTTGTTCAGGGGTCCCAACCGGATGATAAAGATGCTACCTACACAGCCCTAGATCCCAAGGCCACAAGCTCATCAGAGTATGAAACTCTCACTGTAAGTTACACATTTCCATTTTAAGGTACAATAAGCTGTCAAATACAATAGCATTACAAGTGTCTGAAACATGGCATGCATAGGATTGACTGATACTGATATATTTTCTTCACTTGAGCAATGCACATGTACACACTCAAATATACACAGATCTTGGTGTTTTAAGACATCAAACTAAGGATCTCAACAATGTCTCTGTCGGTATTAGCAACAGCAAATGCCACAGTAAACGTCAGCTGATATGCCAGATGACCAATAAAATGCTTACAGGCTTTTCTGTCTCTCAACTGGATGCAGTGACAGATCTTTATTGACGTTGCCTGTTTAAGAACTGGTGAATGTGCTGAATGCAAACAAACACAACTGAATTGAACTGAACTTGTAGTGTTTTTTTGTTTTGTTTTGTTTTTTCAGAAAGTGAGAAACCCACACCATACAAACAAAAGCCAGTGAATTCTTCTTCACATGTTCAGCTTTCTCCAACTGTTCTACTGTTGCCCAAACAAATCATAATCTTTTAAATGAGCTTTCATCAGGATTCTGTAGGCTTTTGCAAATCGATATTTCAGACCAAGAAGAGACAAGAGAGTGGTATTTAGTGGATTTTGAAGCAAAATTATTTGATTGATGTTTTTTCATCTGAACACTTAATTTTTATGTCAGCCCTATGATGTTTTTACAGTTATGGATGATTGAAAAAAGTACATTTTGAACTGTAAAATAGAATGTCATTTCCTACAGGTGTACATTCATTTCCTGTGTATTAACCGCATTGTGTTTAAGCCCCAAGACAGTTTTATGCAAGGTAAAAAGAAACAAAACCATATTAATAGCATAATAACTGTCATACAGTAGCTGAAGAAATCAATGTACATTATTGTATTGAAATTACAAGACAGTTCACAACAGTCACCTATTTCATTACTATTATTAATTGTTAATTTCTTTTTTTTATGTCATGATGTTTGTTTGTAGAAAGCTTTGTGTTGCATTCAAATTAAATACTTACTTACAGTAGTTACCTTGTTAATTACATTAGAATATATGTCGAGGAAATCATAAGTCGAGGGCGAAAAAATGGTAGCCTAACCACTTTGGATACTGTATAGCCCTAACTGTGTTACCCTTGCCTGTTATAGCAAATTATAATGTGATAATGGAAAAACTTTGATTGTTTTTGCCACTAGTAAACACACTTAAACTGAAAACTTTCATGGTTTTGTTTGTTTGTACTGAGCAACATACCAAATAAAACATTGTCGGCAAATCCATTTGTCTTCTTCAATATTTCACAACTGTGAAAAAACATTTGTAAGCTTTTCAAAGGAAATGGCAAGTTGCATCTCAAGTTAGCTCTGGGGTAGCAAAAATCAAAGTGTGCTGCATGCTTTCATGTACTGGAGATCACATCACTCAGGCAGAGGACAAATGTGTGCTCAGGAAAACGTCTGCATTTCAGACTTTTTCGTCCCAGCGAGAGTTTAACAGGTGCGATCAAAATCTCCATGTTGTTTTCCCATTGGAAAACCGCCAGACACCGGATCACAAAGATGGCAGCTTTCCCGTAGGCTAACTTCATAGGTCTAAATCAGGATCCAAGCAAGGTGGCATGAAGTGCCCCTCAGCAGGTTGAAGGTGTGGGCTGTAGTGCCCCCTATGGACAGAATTTTACGAAATTCGGTGTGTTTCATTGTGGGTGCCAAGTTTGAATACTAGAATGGGATTTTTACAAGATACATTATGTTGTAGTCAAGTCACTATACCTCAAGTCCGAGTCCAGGTTTGAGTCTCCAGTGTCCGAGTCCCAGTCAAGTCCAAGTCATTAAAAAAAAAATTAGAGTCGAGTCCACTACTCATCCGAGTCAAGTCCGAGTCGAGTCACTATTGATTCAAGTCGAGTACATTTTGGTCAAGTCGCGTCCAAGTTCCGCACTAAAGTTAGCATAGCCTATAAGGTTTTAAACTAAAAACTAAAAAAGTCCTAATGGCGGCCGCTACGAACTTTCATACAGGGGCGTCTGCAGGAATGAATGGTAAGCAAACTGTAAACACAAAACTCATGGGCTAAGTCGAGTCTTTATCTCAATTTTCAAGTCTGACTGCTTTGAATGTATGAGTCCGAGTCCAAGTCCGAGTCATTCAGTGCTCAAGTCCAAGTCAAGTCACGAGTCTCTAAATTTAGCTAATGACTCTGAGTCCTGGACTCGAGTACTACAGTACAACACAGCATTACAGGCCATGCCCCAAAAGTTGATTAATGCTTCTTTGAAACAAAGAGACAATTAAAAAAATCAGAAAACGCCAACCAGGTTCATTGGGCTGGGATTGGGATGTCTATCAGATGTGTCTGTGCATTGCTCATTGTCATGTATTTACCTTAGTTCACATTAATAACGAGGAGACAGGCAAGATGTGGTTCTGGTTCGTTTACTTAATATAATGAACTGGGCAAGATACAGGAAGTCAGCCCCGAGGGCATTATGGGGGTACGGTAACCACATTGGCACAAACATAATAAAAGGCAAACCCGGTTTAATACCTAACATTTCCTCCCCCCATATTCTGTAAGATTAGCCCCCCAAAGACAAAGATAAGTTAACCTATAATGTATAACACAACCCATACGTTTTTAACAAAAAAGGATATGACATACCGTCAGCGAGGAAGCAGCTACAAGTCCAGACGGTCAGGATGCCGTCGCTCGCGCGTGGGGTACCGGTGAGAATGGTGGTTCACCGGAGACGGCGGAGACGACGGCGGCGGCGGCGGCGGCGCTGCTTCCGCTGTCTGTGGGGGCTCGGGGACCTGATCCGTAGCGTTGTCCTCCTGAAGTGTAGCCGGCAGGGTGTCCGAGGCAGCCAGGCCCTCCGCAGGGTCTGTCTGGCCGATGATGTCGGGTGCAGGAGAGCCCATTGGCTCCGAAGCGGGGCCCTTGCGGGCCAACAGTTGGTCAGTGTGACGACGCCACACAGCATCATTGTTTGTGCGTACTTGGTATGACAGCGGACCAGTAATGGCCACTATCACTGCTGGCACCCACCTGGGCCCCCTTAGGTAATTGCGAGCTAGGACAGGGTCTCCTATGTGAAAAGACCGTGGTGTGCCTGACCTACGTCGGCTCTGCTCTTGTTGACTGCTCTGAACAATTTGGCCCCTGGACGGAGGGCGTATGCAGTCCAGTTGGGTGCGCAGCGCTCTTTTTAGGAGGAGCTCAGCAGGAGACGCTTTAGTGGTGCTGTGTGGTGTGTTCCTGTAAGTCAGCAGGAAACTGTGCAGTCGCTGATGAAGGGAGCCTTGGGACACGGATGCCTTGAGGCTGTGCTTTAAGGTTTGCACAAATCTCTCAGCCAGTCCATTTGTGGACGGGTGGTAGGGTGCTGACTTAATATGTTGAATTCCATTCATTTTGAGGAAAGCCTCCATCTCTTCGGAGACAAGCTGGGGCCCTTTGTCACTCACCAGCTGTTCTGGTATTCCGTACCGACTGAACATTTCCTCCAGTCGCTCTATGGTTTTCCCGGTGGTTGTAGACCTCATGATGGCCACATCTGGCCATTTGCTGTGCGCGTCCACCACCACCAAAAACATTCTGTCCTCGAATGGCCCAGCAAAGTCAATGTGTATACGCTGCCACGGCTCCGCCGGCCATTCCCATGGGTGGACTGGCGCTGGTTGTGGTGCGTTTCGCCCGGGCTGGCAGGTGGTGCAACGGCCCGCATTGTCCTCAATCTGCTTGTCTAGCCCCGGCCACCAGAAATAGCTGCGAGCCAGCTCCTTCATGCGCACTATGCCACAGTGTCCGACGTGGAGTTGTTTCAGCATGGGGCTCTGCAGAGAGGGGGGTATGACGACCCTTCTGCCCCACAGCAGACAACCAGACTGTACAGAAAGTTCTTGTTGCCTGGCCAAGTATGGTTTGCTGTCAGCTGTGTTTGAGATTCTCCTGCCTTTCGTGATGGCCTCCATTACTGCCGATAACACAGGGTCGTTCCGTGTGGCATGTCTCACTTGTTTTGCGGTGACAGGGGTGTCGCTCACCTGCTGGAAGTAGAATATGTCATTTTGTCGTGTCATTGGCCTCGCCACAGGGAGCGGTAGGCGGGAGAGGCCATCCGCATTACCGTGTAGTTCCGATCGCCGGTACTTTATGTCGTAGTCATGGCCTGAGAGCAGCAGGGCCCATCTCTGCATTCTGCTTGCGGCCAACGGTGGAATGCCCGCATGTGGTCCCAGCAAGGCTGTTAGCGGTTTGTGGTCGGTCAGCAGCGTAAATCTCCTTCCGAAAAGGTACTGATGGAATTTTCTAATCCCGAACACGATGCTGAGAGCCTCCCGCTCGATCTGCGCATAGTTACATTCAGCCTTGTTGAGGGTCTTAGAGGCGAAAGCAATGGGTTTGTCTGTGCCGTCCGGCATGATGTGTGAGACAACTGCGCCAACCCCATAGGGGGACGCGTCACATGCTAACTGTAGTGATAGTGCTGGGTCGAAGTGGGTCAGCACCTCTGAGTTTAGCAGGGCTTTCTTTGAGCTGGCGAAAGCTAATTGGCAAGTCTCTGACCACTCCCGTTTCTTACCTTGCCTCAGCAGCTCGTGGAGGGGCTTCAATAAGGTGGAGAGATTGGGAATGAACCGGCCATAGTAGTTCAGGAGCCCCAGGTAAGAGCGTAGCTGGTTGACATTTTGTGGTGCTGGGGCTTCCAAAATGGCTTTGGTCTTGGAGGGGGCCTTGTGTAGACCCTTGCCGTCAATCACATGACCTAGATATTCAATGGAGGACTGGAAAAACTCACATTTTTCCTTTCGAACTTTCAGTCCATATTCCCTCAGCCTCTGTAGTGTCATGTCCAGGTTGTGGAGGTGGTCGGCGTTGTCCCTCCCTGTTATGAGGATATCGTCCAAGTAGCACTGCACCCCCGGAAGCCCCGCCAGAATCTGATCCATTGCCTTTTGGAAAAGTGCAGGGGCCGATGTGATCCCAAAGGCTAAACGGCGGTACCGAAAAAGGCCCTTGTGCGTGCTGACTGTCAGTAGCTCTTTGGACTCGGGGTCTACAGGCATCTGTAGGTAAGCCTGGTTCAGGTCAATTTTACTGAACTGTTTGCCATTTGCTAGACCCGCGAACAGGTCTTCGATGAGGGGCAGTGGGTAGTGTTCATTTTGCAAGGCTGGGTTAACAGTCACTTTGAAATCGCCGCATATTCGTAGGCTACCATTTTTCTTAAGGACGGGCACGATTGGGGTAGCCCAGTCACTGATAGCCACAGGCTTGAGCACCCCGCTATTCACCAGATTGTCCAGCTCTTTTTCAACTTTTGGACGCAGTGCGTACGGGACTGGCCTTGCCTTAATGAATCGGGGAGTGCTGCCTGGTTTTATGGTCAGCTTTGCAGTGATACCTTTCATGTGCCCGAGTCCATCCGTGAAGAGTTCGCCGTGTCTCTTTAAGACAGCTTCCAGAGCTGTTTCCCCTTGACTCAGCATGCGGACGGTAGGCCAGTCAATCCGCACTTTATCCATCCATGCACGGCCTAGCAGGGACGGGTAATTGCCTCGAACAACATATAAGGGAAGCTTTACACATTGTCCATTTAGCTCCACCTTGACCTTGACCAGGCCTTTGACCGCCACTGTCTCCCCAGTGTAGGTCTTCAGCACCACTCGAGCTCGTTGGATTGGTAAGTGGTGTAAGTGTTCTTTATACACTGTCTCTGAAACCAGTGATACTGCTGCCCCAGTGTCAATTTCCATCCGCACCGGATTACCCTCCAGAAAGGGTGTTGTCCAGTAGCTGTCAGACCCTCCAGGCAGCGAAAGAATGTGGAGGGGCAATTCATCATCAGTGGATTCGCTGGCACTATTTTCCTTTTCCATCACATGTACTTTTTTCTTAGGTGTAGCAGCTCTCTTGTATTTGTAAGTGTTTTTCTGTGTAGACTGAGTCCCCTTTTTCTTGCCACGACAGGCCTTTTCAACGTGACCTTTTTTTCCACAGGCATGGCAGTCCAAGTCTTTACACCAGCACTCTGCTGCCGAATGCCCCGGTTGGCCACAGCGATAGCATGGCCTCGTTGGCGAGCTGTCCTCTGCACCAGCAATCTTCAGCACTTTAGCCGTGGATGCACTCAGCTGCTGTGCCTCTTTGGCAGCCAATTCCATCGACACACTGACTTCAATTGCTTTGGTCAGAGTTAATTTGTCCACAGTCAGCAGTTTTCTCTGTGCAGCTTCGCTGCGCAGTCCACAGACCAGCCGGTCGCGAATTGCATCTTTAAGCGTGTCCTCGGTGAATTCACAGTGCTCTGCAAATTTCCTGAGCGCAGCTACAAACATAGTCACTGTCTCACCCTCCTCCTGATTACGTTTATAAAATCTGAAACGTTCAGCGATCATCAACGGCTTGGGCGAGAAATGTTCACTTAGTGTTTGAACAATATTGTCATATGTGAACTCTCCTGGCTTCTTGGGCTGTATCAGAGCGCGGAAAACATTAAAAGTCTTTGCGCCCATTACTGTGAGGAAAGTAGCTACCTTTTTCTCCGCGCTAATTCCATTTGCCAAGACCAAGAACTCAAAACGCTCTGTGTAGGCGCTCCATTGCTCCACCGTGTCATCAAACGGCCCAATGTTGCCCACAACACCAGCCATTGTAGAAGGACTTGCCTCGCGTTGTCCTTCCACCACTTGTCTGTTCACGGTCGGCACGGATGAACTTTCCTGTGTCGTATTGACGGTATTGTTCTCCGGTGGCACCAGCCGTGCCAAGCTTTCGGTGCTCCCCGCGCTTTCATCGGCTGAGGTGCTGCTCATTCGGTAATAAAACAATCAACTACGCGAATAACTTGAAAAACAAAACGGCTATTTACAAGTACGAACACTACACGTGAGTTCAGACGCATCCTCGTCGCCAATTGTCATGTATTTACCTTAGTTCACATTAGTAACGAGAAGACAGGCAAGATGTGGTTCTGGTTCGTTTACTTAATATACTGAACTGGGCAAGATACAGGAAGTCAGCCCCGAGGGCATTATGGGGGTACGGTAACCACATTGGCACAAACATAATAAAAGGCAAACCCGGTTTAATACCTAACACTCATCATGGTCTTGCTTTCTCCCCTGTTCTGTGATTGGTCGCCAACATGCGGCGTAAATGTGGGCGTTAGTTTCCAGACTGCCTTAGCAGCGTGAAAGAAATCACAGCGCAAGGCAGTATGGGAACGACCAGGCTTGGTCTGGAGATGACTAGTACCAAATTTAGAAGGAATCAGATCAATGATCTAGGAGAGGATAGACGGTAGCCATTATATGCACCAGAATGCTCACCAGATTGAGTGAGCTATAGGTTGAGAATGTAGTAAGAACTTGAGTGCAACGTGTGCCTCTGTGAATCAGGATTTCAGCTTAAAAGACTGTCTACAGAAAACTTCAGACTGGTCTAGAAGAGTGGCTCTTCGTCTTTGCTGTTGCCTTTCCTGCGGTTTTGCCTCTGCAACTATGGTCACACAATAACGCCATAATCTACTAGTGTCTTTCTAAATGTTTAAACTTGTCAGGATACATGGAACCTCTATTTTCTTGCTACAAAGTTTAAAATGTCAGGTAACAATTTTCAGGTATATCAAGAGATACCTTTGGTTGCTAGCCTAGAAATGTAGACGCCCCTAGCGGCAGCAAATCTAATTTGCTGCCCGGGGCAGTCTAGCAACTCTCCTTTTGACCTGGGAACTGGCTTAACATAATGATGACATGCGACCAGAAGTTGCGACCGTTAAGCAGCCTGCTACTTGAAAACAAGAAGATGATTCGTTTAGCGCTGTGGAGAGGGAATTTGAAAGACAACTGTTTAATCCCACCCGTCCGATTGAGCCCTGCCTACGGTGAGTTCCCAGAACCTACATCTTGATGTGGGTCTGGCTGGTCAGGCTATTTGGTTGCTGTATTGGAAATAGAATAAATTAAATGAAGGTAATACCATTACAAGACAAGGTCACTCTCATTTTAATGTGTTTAAGTTGTTTTATGTAAGTCACACCTTTTTTTAGCATGTAAAAACGTGTTGTTTTGAGTGTTTTGCTAACTTGTCTTAACTGGTCTTAACAGATACATATCTGTTTCAAAAGCACACTCTTAACTCATATCAGCAACTCATCAGAATAAAATGTATGCGTGCTTGAATATCTCTTAACAAAAAACACCAAGTAAACACGTGATCTATATCATCTTTCAGCCATTTTCTCTTACGAGTGCATGTAAAGGATATTGCATTATATTATAGTATATTATGTGCAATTAACAGTATCAGGAAACAAACAGTAAAAGCATAATGACTGTAATTTATGTTGTTGTTGTTAATTTTGTTACCTTTATAAGATAACTTTTTGAATACAACAAAAGATTTTTCTTGATTTTGAAAAACAAAATCATGTTATTTTCGTGATTTTAAAAAATATACGAGAGGGACAGTATTACAACTTCAGCCATAAATGTGACATAGGAAGTGTTGAAAGGCTGATCCTTATCAAGGTTGTGAATATGACCATGTTGCAGTCCACTTAAGCAGATAGTGATTGTGTTTCTTATCCACAGCACAGCAGTCCCGTTCTTCTCTGGTAAGCACTCATAACACATTTGACATTAAACAAGTTATCGTGTTGAAGGCTCTAAAGGTTACAGTACCTGACGATTGACAAATCTATTATACAGTATGTATTATTTTATCTATTTATTCATTATTTTGTTTATAGGCTACTTGACTTTGGAGAACATAATAAAAACATACTGTACACAACCTTAGGTTGACCTTGATCCAGTGAATCCTGTGAATGAATTTACATGAGATGCAAAAATAATTCACTGTCGAGTTGAAGAAAATTGACAAGAATTAAAGATGTAAAAAGATTTTCAGGTCTCAGTGAGACATTGTTACTTGTGTCCAACACTCAGCCTGTAAGACTGGAACCAGAGTGATGTTTGCAGGATGTTCTTCAGCCATGTTCAGCAAGCTGACAGCTGCCATGTTAATGGTGCCCCTTCTATCTGCCTCAGGTAGAGAATTGTGGAGAGCTATTTGCAAATTATTTGTGTTAAGTGCAAAATCCAACTAAAGCTTATTAATTTAACCCGTTGTCTCAACAAAGAATAGGATAGTGTTCATCTACAGTAATTACTCATACTTTAAGACCACTTAAATTGTATGTCATATAATGGTTTACTGAATGGTTATTTAAATATAAAAATGAAACAGATTTGAAATGTATGTGTATGTGTGTGTGTGTGTGTGTATATATATAAACACACACACAGTATGAAATATAATATATGAAACATATTTCTGAAATTGTACATTTGCAATATAGACTGACAGTTGTACAGTACATTGCAGTAGTAAATGTTGCAGGATGCTGCAGGACGTGTGAATTGAAATGTGTGTGTGCTAATGGCCCCAGACCCAGCTCCCACCTGCTCACCTAAACCCCCGGATATTTATGGGCCCCCGGGGCCTCCGGGGCCCCCAGGGCCAACGGGGCCTAAAGGTGCCCGAGGTTATCCAGGACCGACTGGATATCCTGGCAGGGCCGGCTATGGACCAGTACAGTATTGGGGCCCTTACTGTAAAGGAAGCATCAGATCCAACTCAGGTAGGGAGGTCCTCTCAAAGGTCCCCAGGCCAGGAAGTGACCCATAAATGGCCCAGAGGCGAGTGTAGAACCTAAAGGAATTTGGAACATTTTGAAATAATGTAATACAATAATAATGATACTATTACTAATTAAATAAAAACATACAAATAATGATGAGTACAAGATGATGGATGGTGTGGCATTCTCGTAAGTTAATGCTCATTCAAGGTAGTAAAGCATCCACAATGGAAAGTGGAGAGTAACACTAATAGTAATTGACATTCTGAAGCAAGTGTGTAAGCAAGATACACTTAAACAAATTGATATGCTAGTTTGTTTGGTTTGTTTGTTTGCAGAGTTGAGAGTGTCTGTGACCAACAAAACAATCACAGAGGGACAGAATGCCACTTTAAAATGCACATCTGCTTGCCCATTGCGTCAGAACGCCAGCTTTGTCTGGTACAAGAACTCCCATCCTCTGACTAAGAACACCACCATCATCAACAACACACTGCACCTGGACCCAGTCAGTAGTGAGGATGCAGGTAGCTACTCCTGTGGTGTGGAGGGCTACGAGGACGACCTCTCCCCAGCTGTGACTCTCAGTGTCAGATGTGAGTAGGCTACATGCACCAACCAACCATGCTGCATAGAACTGCAAAGCGGTACAAAATATCACCACCACTCAGTCCTGCACATTCTCTCCGCAAAAAGAAATCACGCTTGACAATTTGTTTCCATCTCCTACTCCATCCCCTACCACAACTTTTATGTATGTAAATAAGTGTATGAATGTGTGCTTGCTTTTATGTATGTGTGCTTCTATGTCTGTGAGTTAGCTACGCTAGCCGCAGTCATAATAAACACCTTGGTAACATATTAATGTGATAATAATATACTAGCACTCTGGGTGGTTATATATTGCCACAATACATTCATGGATTTTTAAGTGAGAATGGTGGATTTGTATGCTTATTTCTCTATTTATTAATTTGTTCATTTGTTTATATTTTGTTTTTGCACCAAGATGCACCGAAGGCTGTCTTTGTCTCCATCAGCCTCTCTGGTGAAATAGTGGAGGGCAGCTCTGTGACTCTGACCTGCAACAGTGACGCTCACCCACAGGTGCAGAACTACACCTGGTTTAAAGAGACTGCGACTGAACCTGTACTAGTAGGATCAGACAAGAATCTCACATTCCCCGGCATCACCTCAAAGGATGCTGGTCTTTACTACTGCGCTGCAACCAATGAACTTGGTCAAGAAACCTCCAGCATGATGGCCATAGAAGTTACCAGTAAGAACACTTTATCCTTCCACTCTCATATTGGATTGATGTGTCCCTATTTTCAGCTTTCTGGCACAAAACCACCAAATATGAGGTCCATGAGTTAGGAATATAAATAGTATTTGTAATATGTGTTAGATTGAATTATTATTATTCCTTGTCTTGATAACATCCAATTGAAATTGTTTGTGTGTCACTATTTTGTACTATCTCCAAATGTGTTCAAAGTGACATCTGTTAAAAAAGTGATGTTTTTCCAATTCGGAACATAGTTAAATGGAGGTGCTCAGTGCAGGGTGGATGCTCCTTGCTGTTCACTACTGCTCTTCTTTGATAACCCCCCTCCCTCCAGGCAGAATGTGGCTGATCCTGGTTGCTGTGGGGGGGCTAGTGGGGACCCTGGCTGCTGTCTTTCTGATTGGCCTCATCATCGCCTACAAAGTGAAGAGGTCTATCTTACCCATCAGCACCCAATCAAAGAGAAGCTATAGACTGACTAGTGAAATAAATGTTTATATTTATACCTAAAATATATTCAGGATAAATATAACAGAAATCAAATAAACAGTAGGAAACACAATTTGGCATCTTTAAATTTGATTAGTTAGTAGTAGAACAATTGTATAAAAGTAATATGCCACTCCTGATTGTGCTGTACATAGCAAAAATGGATAAGGTTGACTACCTATGATCAAATAATTACCATAGCAATATATGCTTAATTACAGAATTTATTCATAATGAAATATAAATATCTAAGATAGAAAAAAGTGCATGCCATATAGTTTTTCTTTTATAATAATTTCCTGTGTATTAGCCACAGAACAGTGTTTTATGCCAGGTAAAAGAAACAAAACCACTGCCCCTGTGTATTTACCTAACTGAAGACATTTTGCATTTATAAGTTAATAATCGAGAAATAGTTGGGAAATTACAGTACCAGTCCAAGTGTGTTCCAAGTCTTCAACTTGTATTTCCTTTCTGTTGTAGATGGCTATTAAGATGTACTTTGGAGAGAGAGGTAATTTACAACTTATTTTCGTAAATTACGATTAATTTACGATTTATTTTCAATCATGTGCCCTGTATTCTCAAATCGCCTTAAAAATGAATACATCGGCCTGAATTGATTTGTAACTGCTGATGTTTGTATCACATCAATAGGTTGGTTTTATTTGGTGTACATTTGAACCAAATGGTTTCTGGGCAGTAAGTGCATGCATGTGTGGCAATAGGGCCACAGCAATGAAAACAATCAAACCTAAAATTCAGCTGTTTGAAAAAAAAATAAAACATGTGCAAAAGTAATTCAGCACTAATAAATATATTCCTTGTCTGCTCTTCAATTTCCAGGGGTCCCAACCTGGTGATGCAACATACACAGCCCTAGATCTCAAGGCCGCAAGCTCCTCAGAGTATGAAACTATCAATGTAAGTTATTCATATCATTGTTCCATTGTAAGATGTTCAAATATACTGAAACATGACATAACTACCATTAGCTGATTTGACATTACCGGAACACTATGCCAGGCAATTTGCTTCCTTTACTTCCAAGTTTGGTTATAACGTCTCTGTACTCATTCAAAATACAATATACAATACAATACTTCAATTTGTCTGTAGGGGCCCTCACCACATTACAACAGAAGTATACTGTACAACATATAGTATGAGCATTGTCAGTGGTATAAAATTGTATTTTTTTGATGTGCTCACTTGCTTAGTTTTCACTATATTTTCACTATTATTATGCCAATTCATGCCAACTCCACCAATTAATCTTATTTTGCTCTCAATCAAAAGTTTGAACTTACAAACTACTGAAAATAGACCCTTGTTTTGAATATGGAATTCTGCTTTAAGACATTATACCAAGCATCTCACCAATGTCTCTGGTATAATAAACAACAGCAAATACCACAATAAAAGTCAGCATCTCTCCACTGGATCAACCGTAGTGATTTATTCATGTTGCCTGTTTAAGAACTGGTGAATGTGCTGAATGCTCTATGCAAACAAACACTGAACTGAATTGAACTGAGCTGGGACTGTTGCATTTTCAGAAAGTGAAGAACCCACACCAAGCGAACAAAAGCCAGTGAACTCTCCTGCGTATGCTCAGCTTTCTGCACTATCCTGATGGGGGATGAAATGCTATCAGCAGGGCAGCTTTAAGTCATGCATTACAATGTATTGGAACATTACTTCAAACATTTGTTAAAATATTATACAAGCTTGAGCTTTTAGCTTAAAGGTGAAAGTACTTTTATACTGGACCCTACCCTATGCTGTACAGTCAGTTGATTAGAAGAGAACGGTACATCACTGACAATTGATTTTCTTCTAGGTGTTGCATAGTCAAGACAGTTCGTGATAGTCACTTTTGCCCATGGACATTTCAGCTGTTTCAGTGTGACCAATGAACTGATTTAACTTTTTGTATTTTTGTGTTTAGTTGTTTGATATCTTGATGTCTGTTTGCAGAGTGCTATGCAATAAACTCTATGCATCAAAATGTGTTATCTAAACTAATCTTACCTACTTACTTACTGGTTATACTGTAGATGTAAACAGACACACAGATACAGTGTCTCTGCAGAGATAATTACATTTTGTTAGACTTTTATAGTGCCATTATATAGAACTGTCAGTCATGAAAACAAACAGCAACCACTTTCCATAGAATTTCATTGCCCTGGCCTGTAATAGCGATTAATACATTAAATAAACAAAGCCAAGTCAAGCATTGTTGGCCAATCCATTTGTCCCCCAATATCCCTCCTGTAGAGATAGCCTACACTTATTGTCGCCTCCGTTGCCGTGTAAATCCAAGCGGTCAACGTGTCGGCTCTTGTGTGAGATGGGCAGAGATGTCAATGACACTACAACAGCCTATGTCCAACCTACCACTGAAGATTTAAAATCTGACTGATCAAAAGCAGCAATAACAGAGACAGCACATTATGACAATCTTTAAATCCACGATCACAAAGCTTCCAGTCATTTAACGTTGACTGTCACTCAGAATGCAATCTGTGGCCATAGGCTTTCTTCGAGCGATAAAACTGTCTCATCTTCAGGAAACGTTACTCTCCTTCAATAACATGACGCACAACTTTACTTCCATTAATTTGATTAACAGCTAGACAAGGCAAGCATAAAATTAGTGGCGCTATCAGTATCATCAATAACGTCCATTGTGTCTTGAAGGCTTAAAATCCTGTCAATTTAGGGATTTTTTTGCAGGAGAATTTGATAGCTTTCTTTAGCTATTAGCCTTTTGTTTTTGAGCCCCGGTCTCATACTTTCTTTACAACATTTTCGTATTGAACTGTAACTTGAATGACGTATATTTTGAAAAAAAAAATGTACCATATGAATTCCGCCATATTTACCCAATCAGCATCTTACTACTACATTGAATATCTATTTTGGACCAATGAAGTTTAATGTTCATTCTCTTATGTCAATTTTAAGAAAGTCTTGTTTTGTTATGGCCAATGAGGGCCCCCCTAACAGGCTGGCACACATAGGGCCCCTAGGCTGCAGCCATATCTACTGTAGCCTATATGATGATTCACGCCTGAGTGAGGTACTCGAGGATAGTGGCCACACACACTGGGGGGGAGCTGGCTTTGTGTAGTAGCCTGTGATCACGGCCTATTGGGAACTACAGACCTGGTGAAGTCTTCGCCTCCACTCCTGCCTCTCTTTTATAGGTTTGCCTCTGTCATTCATTGTTACTTCCCTTTTCTGACCTCACACATTGCGATTCAGTGCTTTCTATTCTGAAAATAAGGAATGAATGGTTGTGTCTAATGGACTATCCCAATCTGATTTATCAAAATCATCTCATCTATCTGAATCATCTGGCAAATAATTATCATATTATCTGTATTGGAAGAGCGGCAATTATTGCATTCTCAAATTCTTGAATGTAATATATCTTGAAATATCTTACAAATAAGGAAAAACATTTTTGTTTACTTGCTCCTATGTTGCAGATGTGTTCCATTAAATAAATTCAGAATATTTAACTAAATGTGTATCAAAATCATAGTCATAGGCTTAGGCTATGGATGAACCATATAACGGAATGGATGTTATTAAATCAGTTTCAACAAGCTACAATGACGTATCTACAATCGAGAAGATACAATTACAATCATACTGCATATATATATTTTTAACTATCCAGACCCACATATTATGATTTTAAAAGACTACTCTAATCTCGTCTGACAATGAGGTCGGTGAGTATGCAGAGGAAAATAAATGAAATACAAGTTATAGAAGCAGGCCAGGCAGAAAACCAGAGTCCTTATTTCTCTGTACTCTTTTCCAGTGATGGCTAATGGCTATACATCAATTAATTGTGAGTAACACGTTTCAAATATAAAGAATATATAATTATTCATTTTAGGTTGTGAGAAGTCAACAAGATGACGCCATCACATCTGCTAGGAGATAGAGGCCTCTCTTGAGTGCACTGAGTGTTCTGTCCTGGTTTTAAAGCGCATGTCTTCATTGCTGCAGAGTGCAGACTGATATTCATGTCCTTTATCTTGGCTCCATGTGGAGTCTCATCGCAACTAAAAATGGAGTTTGACGTGCAATCTAGATTTAGCGCTATATTTAACACGGCATCGTCGCTAGATATGGTGCTTCTTTCTACACAATCATCTGTTTCTGTTTTTGTCTTCCTGTTTTTTTTATTATTATTATCATTTTCTTCACAAACAAAAGGTACACAGGAGAGTGTGTACCCCCAGTGTTGACAACTGAATTAACATGCATAGAGGACTGCTAGAAGATAGCGGACACAAGTGAATAACTACAAAGTTTTTAAAACTTTTGAGTGTTGTTTTCGAGGCCAAGGAAGCCCCTTCACCCAATCACACAGATCTGCTGGGGGACCAAAACATTAACAGTGGTGTGCAGGCAGGCAACACAGAAAACACAACCAGTGAGCGGTATAGAGAAGCTGTTGGTTGGAAGGAATTTGACTGGAGGAATAAATCTTCTGCTTTTTTGTTTTGTTTTGTCCTCTCTCAAGATAGTTATGCCCTGGTGGATTACTGTTGCATACAGGCTCATAAACAAGAACATACACATGCAATATTGAAAATGCACGGCATGAACATGCAAAAGGGGCATATCTGGAGTAACTTTTAAAATAATGAATGGCCTGAATTCTGCCTTTGCCGCCATTATGACTACTAACGCTAGCCCTGAAGCCAAACAAGCACGCAGGGTACTACTGCTACTACTGCTTTACTATTTGTATGCTGGCCAGGAGGCTCCTGTGCCCAGTAGCGCTTGATTTCACAAACCATCCATGCACACTAACACATATGCACACACACACACACACACGCACACACACACACACACACACACACACACACACACACACACACACACACACACACACACACACACACACACACACACAGGGACTACAGCAGGAATAAATGTTATGGTACGCACACCATCTACCCCTGCTCATGCAAACAATTCAAATATGGGCTGTATTTGCAAGTGTGAGTCTGTCTAAAGGTGGATGTGTAAAGTCAAATGCTATCTGAATATTTTCTCTTTAGATTCAGAAAACGCTAATCAAAAACTGAACACGCGCTGGTACTATATGTGTCTGATACTATGATACTACATTATTTTCACAAGACATCCCCTTGTAGGCAACCTTTGCTCTCTGTCTAAGTGGGATCTTTTGTTTTTTGTCTTTGACGGACACAAACATTAAGCTAGTTACCGTAGCTATTAGCAGAGGGAAGTATTCAACCACTAGCTTTAAAATAATGATATCTAACCTCCCATCCACTCCTCCATACTGCCTCCCCCTCCTCCTCAGGTAAATTGAGAAGGAAAGAACTCCATTACATTATGCGACTCTCCCGGCTAACTCAAGCAATTGCACTTAACCTACAGCGTCTCCAATGGCAAAACATTTTTAAGCATAGATGTTTAAGGATGAAGTATTTCAATGAGGACAGACAATCCATTCCAAGCTTGATAATTCAACACAGTTTCAGGTTTGGCCCTCTTCAAGATTCCTATACTTTGTATCAAACGCAAGTGAATCAAAAGAAGGCAAAACTCCGGAGGGCAATGAGTCTTGAAAGGCAATGCAGTCACTGAGCCATATTATTGCAATATAATAATAATGATATATATAATAAGATATGAAGTTAAACAACTTAAATTGAGAGCTAATCATGACCCAGTAATTAAACTACAAGTAATTGTAATTGCTACAATATGGCATGCAGTTCAAAGCTGTGTTACCTTCCAAACAGTCAGTAGAATAAACTGTATTCACAATTGCATTTGGCTTGCTGCCCATACAAGCCTGAGCCGTTTAACAACTTGGCTGTTTGGTTTAACTGCAAGACTCTCAACTGACAAATGATGGTTATATATTACAAATTGACTGTTTTTATATTCAGAAAAGATTCCAGAGCAGGGGCTTGTGAGCGCTCTAGCCTTGAGAGTTAGTAGCCTGTAGAGTTTGATGAAAGATGCACAGAATGAGAGCAGAATGAGGATTTGCAATTCACTATGTCTCCATGCAATGCGACTTGTGGGCAGATGAGAGAGCATTTATAACCAATGGTCGCCTATTTGGCTCCATGTTAATTCAAGCAGCACATGCATGCACAACTCAGAGTTGAATTACCTTGGAGATGTATCAAAGACGACCGAAGTCTACCGAGATCCCACCCAAGAATGGGTTATAACGTCCTACTGGTTAAGAGGCAGTCTCTCTTTTATCTACGTTGCCTTATTCATTCTGCCAAACATTTATCCATAGAGAAACAATGGGATAGGGAACTCTCCAAATTTATCAAGATTCAATCAATTAATCAAGATTGAGAATGGGAGACAATGGGCTCGATTTAGCTCAAAGCTCCATGTATTGTAGCTCACCAGTTGACCCACTACAAAACTATATCCACAGAGCATTCGCAAATCCTCACAGAACGTTTCAAATGAATCAGACTTCTAGCTCTGCATTCCACGTTTGTGATGCCCCCCCAATACATTCATCCACATGTTTTGGGAATGACCCACTCTATCTGTGGACACAGATAAAGCAGATCTATGGATGTTTATAGTGGAGAAACTGTCAAAGTTGTTCACATGTCGATGTTACAGTAACATCTCGAGAAGACCACACTTTTTGCCCTTTAAATGATGACTCTGACCTCAAATATACCATAATAACGGCATCCAAGAAAACTATTTTACAACTATGGACCAAACCATCTACTGTACCATCTAAAACATTTTGAATAAGCTATTTAGATAATATTGTGAATATAGGATATCAGCCAGACCAAACAAAGACAAGAAGCTTACAAAATGGGTATTCCTATGCAGGATCAGATTATCTCTGGATACCCCCTGTGCAATGAGTTGTTTTGTGAAATATTTGTACTAGCACTATATGTTAGTTTTCTGTAAAGATCATTATGAAATATATATATATTTTTTAAAATTTTAGTTTCTTCCTATTCACATCACATGGCCATGTGTATGCTGTAAGCCCCACCACCCACTCTGTCTATAAAAATCAATAAAAAGTTGGATGCTGTCATCTATTTATTTATTTATTTTGATTTTTCTTTTTTTGCCATTTTGCAACATTAATGTTCCTCACAAAACAAGGCCAGAGAGAACTTGGCCTGAGGTCCAAGGAGACTAACTGTCAGTTTAGTTTCCTCGGTCCAAATAAAAGCAAACCACATTAATATGATGGAAAATATGAATAATACATTAGTTACATACGTAACAGTTCTGCTCAATGTAAGCATCTCTCCAGCATATTGTGGCATCTGTCTCATGGCTTGCGCTGAGCTGAGACGCAGTGGAGCGTTTGTGTAAGCTCCACATGAGAACTTTTTGAAGTGGGGTCAAGCTCAGATCAGCGTTTGGTCAACTTTCGGTCTGTTGTTTCTCTGGAACTCTCAGTGCATGTCAGAGGCGAGGTTTTGATTTGAATGGACAGGCTCAGGCATGCTGGAATCCGGCCAATGAGCATGCAAACTCTATGCTCATGAAAGGGTAACTCAAGCCATACTCAAGGCCATGTCTACCACTATGCAGCACAATGCCTATATTGTATTTATTTTCTCATATAGGTGTACAGTGTGTGTTTGTGTTATGAGTTAAATAATATATATGACATTGAAATTGCTCCATGGCAGCCACACTGGTTGTTTTACAACTGTAGGGATTCAGGAAACAGAACCAGTCTGAGTTAGCAGCCATAATCTGTACCTACAACAGAGCCGTTTTAGTGGAGTGGCCATTTTAAAGTCGGTTTGATTAGGATTTTTTAAAGCTGTTGTGTTACCCAAGCCATTTTTTTTGGTGGAAAATCATGCAAAGGGGTCAGTTTTCAGAGCTTTTAAGGTGGAATGGTTTCCGGGTGTCAGACAGTGGCACTCGGGATCTTATTATAAAAATCCTTCTTTGCAGCTAGATGAGGAGAGTAGCGACAGGTTAACTGGTCACTGATCGGTAAGAAGTTTAGCTTGTGCAATAACATTACGGTTGTTCAAGGTCATCCAAAGGCAGAACACATTGGCAGTAATCTAATTACAACACATACGTATGGTTGGACATAGTGGACTTAAGAGACATGCTTCATTGTTTGCATAGTTGCTGCACTTTGCCTTTGTAGGACAGAATACATGCATTTTATGAAGACTGATTTTCCATCCTGGACACACCTCAGAGGACTCTATCTTCACCGTAATCCGCTGCAGGAGGCTCAACAGCAGGAGTTTCTGAGGAGGTAGATTCAAAGGAGAAGACAGATAAAAAACAAAGTCTGGTATCGCTTCAGAGGGAATCAATGGGAATCACAGCATTCTCCTCTGTGACCAATAGTTATACAGACTATTTTGAATTCATGTTTTTTTTATCCTGCAATCTTCACAAAAGTATATGTAGTTCAAGGAATGTCTGCACATTATGCTCAATAGCAAAGCCACTGCATAGGTTTTTAAACAACAACTTGTGCTCCTGAAAACACAAGCTTTAGCAGATGAACACACACACACAAACTCTTTCTCTCTCTCTCTCTCTCTCTCTCTCTCTCTCTCTCTCTCTCTCTCTCTACTTTTAGTCTCAATAGGCAATTGCCCCATTCTCATGGAGCTCTGATTCAACGATGCTAACAGAGTAAAATTGCTGCAACTTTGTAATTAAACATGTCCTCAAGTCACATTCCCTGTAATTTGCCTTTGCCTAGCCTATCCTTTTTTTTACCACTCTGCAATTATGGAGCAAGGAAAGGAAGCCTCATACTTTCTTTATGATTATAAATGCAACCCCTTCTCCTTTGCTGTACAAAGTAGAGGTGTTAACCAATGTCTTTTTTCTCCAAGACATACACGAGGTGCTAAGATTTGCTAACTAAGCTCTTCCTTTTCTCAGCTTGGTGATCCCACAATCTCAAATCCCAATGAAAAACTTTTCCTTGACCAAAGTCTCACATCATGGATTAGTGTTTTGTTGGGGTTGTTTGATAATCCATGAAGACCTGGGGAAATACAGTTAGATCTTGAATTTCCCCTTGGGGATCAATAAAGTATCTATCTATCTATCTATCTAGATCCATAAGTAGGCTATTTGGATAGTGGCACAATATTTTCCTTTTGTTCTTCTTTTTTTGTCATTTAACTCCAAGCAATCAAGATGTGCTTAAAGACTTTCAACTTCAATTCAAGGGGTTTAATACAAAATGTTGCATAAACCATTTAGGAATCACAGACAATTGTATACTGTACAGTACATGCTCACCCTATTATTGAGTCACAAAAGTATTGGACAAACAATTACTTTGGGGTGATCTATGCATATGTAATGAAATCCTACCAATAATTATCATTAGAATAGAATAGAATATACTGTATAATTTTTTGATCCCGTGAGGGAAATTTGTTTCTCTGCATTTAACCCAATTTAACCAAATTAGTGAACACACACAGCACACACACAGTGAGGTGAATCACACACTAACCCAGAGCAGTGAGCTGCCTACCCAACCAGCGGCGCTCGGGGAGCAGTGAGGGGTTAGGTGCCTTGCTCAAGGGCACTCCAGCCGTGGTGGACTGGTCGGGGATCGAGACGGCAACCCTCCGGTTACAAGCCCGAAACCCTAACCAGTACACCACGGCTGCCCCCCATTAGACAAGTTGATGGGTTGATGAGAACATGGGTTTTGAATCCCAGCAGATCAGAGGTTAGAATGTTTTGTATTGAGACTCACTAAAGAATGCTAACACTGTTTAACATGAGCATAATTTAGTCATTTAGTTTGTGGTAACACATTGAATTGCCAGTTTTGGTAGATGTTCAACATAGCAGAGAGTCATTTAGTGCTGAGAGGTAATTTGTTGAAAACCAATGAAGAGGGCCATTCTACCAGTGATAATGTTATAGGGCCTATTGCAACGCTTGGTGTTCTGAGTGCACGTCGTCAACATTAGGCTCTATTCTCTGTATGGTATCACAATGAGTTTGAGGCCGTTAGTTTAGGGTGAAAGACTAAACTGTGTTTCTTTAAGCATCATGTATGATACACAGTGAGAAATCAATCATCATGTGTGAGTCAGTATTGTTCTATCTATGCTGTTCTGCTGCTGAACTGCACCAATGAATAACCATGTTCAAAGTAGCACTGTAAATCTGATTGCATCTGATCGCCTACTTTATTGTATGTGCCGCCTGTATAACACAATGACTTGTGTTATGTGAAATTGGGTTATCACAGCATGGATCAGTTTCGTAAAACCTAGACATTTCACTCATGTGCAACCAATATACAAGATAAAATCAAGTAAATGCAGAGATGGGCCATCCACAGGTCAAGAACCCATTAGAGCTTCAAAGAACAAATCCAAGGCACGAAACCTTCCCTGATCATAATTCTAACGTGCCCTTTTGTGAGAAGTCACATGCCAGCTCTGAGGTCATGTCCTCTTCTTGCAGCCAGAGAGTCTATGGTCCTGTTATTCTCATGCCAGAGAAGGCCTCACTGGTGACATAATGAAGCTTTTATGGACTAATTAATACTGCTTAGCCTTCTGTCCACTCAGGAAAGGGATAGGTTCTCATGTTCTGCAGGGCATTATGTACAGTAATTAAGGATCCATGGCTGCGACACCTCACACATAGTTCTGAGAGGTCAGTCTTTGTGTTACACAGCCATGGGTTTTTTTTTTTTCACTCATTCTCCACGTTTCAGCTCTAGATTCATGTGCTAGTGCTATAGTGCAAAACTGTGTTTCAACCACAGCGTTTTCTCTCCGGGCGGAAGGAGTGCTTTTGGTGGATATTTCAAATTAAGGAATTCGCTGAATGTGTGCAACAAATGGGAAAAGGTGGTTTATGGAGCAGTTAAATGCTGAAAACAGCTAAAGAAAGCATAGATAGATGCCCTCAGAGTGTGTGTGTGTGTGTGTGTGTGTGTGTGTGTGTGTGTGTGTGTGTGTGCAGGCGCGCGCGTGTGTGTGAGTGGGGTTGTTGGAATTATCATTTACAGTCATTAGTTACCAGTCATCATTGATACTCTCAAATCAAATTGATATTCAAAAATAAATAAAACAAAAATAAAAAATAGAAATGATTCTGATGACGTCAGTCAATTGCACTCACTTCATTGCCAGGTCTTACTTCCGCATCTTGTTTTCACATAACAAAAGAGACCTCGACAGACAACGCAACATATTTAAATCTGGCATCTGCACTTGAACCGCTGAAAGGGCATAAGGACATGCAGCTACAGCATCATGACTCATTAATCATACCAGATGTCAAAGCTGTACATTTTTAACGGCGTTCTACTGCTGCTCAGTGTGAGAATCATTAAAGTTGACAGCAAGGCAGAGCTAATACCAGTGGCCAACCTGACTAGGCTAGTCGCTAGGCTAGGCCAAGGCCTTTACACATTGTAGAGACTGCACTCAGAGTATAGGAGCCGGCACAATACATGTTATGTTCAGTTACTTCCATTGGTCGATATCTGACCTCTGAGCTCTTTTAATAAAGATATTGACTTTCAGCCTTTCAACCACGTTAAAGGTCAAAAACAAATATTGGTAGCCTCCTGTTGATGTTTCTGCACCCCCTCCCCACATGTCAGGATGACGATGATGATGATATGATGTTGATGTTGATGATGATGAACCCAACACTTTAAAGATCATTATTAAATCATAACCCCTCTTCCAGTGTGACTGTCCACAGTGCACAAAGCAACCATAACCATAACTAGCCTGGCTAGCACCTACCCCTTCTCTGATTGGACCGGCTGACTTGGTGCCGGACGCAGGATTGGCCTTAACGGTGTGTCACTAAACCATCCCGCTAGTCAAAACATATTTTTTTGCCGCTAGGGTGCGTCTAGATTTCTAGGCTAGGGGTCTGGTAGAAACGTTAGTGAATTATAGTTCCATATTACAGACTAGTATCTCCCTGAGGGGAGATCTAGGTGGGGGTGGCCAGGCTAGCATGTGGTTCTCACTGATCAAGCCTTTCCCCCATAATATTTCAAATGATCCTATAGCATATTGTATTTCAACCAGAGGGTTTTGTGGAGCTCATGGTTGTAAAACCCCAAGTGGGTCTGAGTAAACTCTCTTATAAAGGAGGCCCTCAAGGAGGATTATATAGCAAAGGCAGATTGCTTCGAGCTGTAAGTTACACCAAACACATTTTCACATAATGTCATACCCCATTTTGTTCAGTCTCATCTAGTCTCTCGTGTAATAATGCTTTCAACTCATGTCAAATTTTCCAATTTTGAATTAGAGTGCTTTTACTATTTCAAGTTTCTGCTTGGAATGAATGCTTTCTGGGAAACCCTTCCATGCATTCAGTAATAATGTTGATCTCTCTTCCTGTGAAGGAATGATTTCACTTTAAAAATGCATTAAAACGGATGCTGGTAGTAGTGGTAACTTCCACTGCCCATTTCCCAACATCCTGCGATGTTGTGTGTAGAAAACCAAAAGGTGCTTTCTGATAGGTCATTTTATGGTGAACTGCGCCCCCTATTGATGGAATCTCACCTAGAGTAAGGCCAGAGAGTGAGTATTTAGCGCGAACCTTCTACCTTCATAAAGCATTGGATTTAAAATAACAATGAGTTGTCATGTTATCGTTTTAACCATTTGGTTATATCAAGCTACGATGACAGACCAAAGAAAATGACAGAGAATGATAAATAAATACCTATAACTTCAAAGAAAACATTTGGTTCATTATTGACCGCACAGACTGTCAATCCAGAATCAGATAGATAATTCAATTAAATTTATTCATTAGATTGTTTGGTCCACCTCCTTGACCGTGACGCCTGACATGATCATCGACATCGGCTATCAGTCTCTCGCACTCCCTCCCTCCCTCTCTGGTCCTTCCCCCTCTCCCTCTCCCGTGTTGACAGATAGTTAAATCACATAGTCCACAGTAGAGCGCGGAGCAGGACTAACATGCTTCCCGCCACACACATCAGGCAAAGGCATGAGTGTGCGTTTAAATATCGTTTGCACATTTTTGGCTTGAGTTTTCATGGCTCTAAAGCGAACCTTTTGAGAAGACCATTGTCATTAAGGATTTAAATGGAGGACCCCATTCTTCAAGCATTTTAAGGGTAAGACAGGTACAGTTAGTAATACATGTCATTTTCCTTTCCCCTTCCTTTAACGCGAGGTCTTCTGGAAGTTCGTGTTGTAAGAATACATCTGATGGAACGCTTCTTTGAAGCTTTTTCTATTCATTTTGGTATCGTCAAAGGAAAGTTGTTAAAGCCTAGTGTTTCTTGCTGTACTATAAAAGGGCACTTTGTTCAGTTATTAAGGGTGCTTTGAACTGAACCAAGCACTCGTTATTGTTAAATAATCGGAATTTCCAGGGGCTGTCTTTGGACACATTTAGGGATTTTTAGAGGATTAGTTTTGCGTTGCCTAAACTGACGCTGTTTCTCTACACGATTTCGCAATATCGCAAGAGCGCTAACTCTAGACTTCTTGTTGTCTGAGTCGACTAATTATTTAGTCAAAAAAGCTATTGTTTTCGTGTGTTATATGACAATGTTTATTTATGAATAATACTGCATGTCTATCAAACAACAATTTTAACAAAACCAAAAAGTGTATTATAGCCTAATTCTGTGCGCTGTGCAGCCTCTGTTCTTGTCTGCGCGCTCTGCGCCCTACAATGTCTTGACAATATGGAATGAAGTCGCTCGGCTTCGATCTATTTTGTTCATTTGTAGTCTCGAAGTTGTAGGATTTTAAGCAGCATCTAAATAGGCCTGCGCTTGACATTGCAGTGAGTGTAGTTGATTAAACCCCATTATAGCCCAGTTCTGACCATGTGTTTGACTTAAACAGTTGTTCAACCTCCAGTAGGCCTAATTTTCTCATTAACTTGACTGCGGTGCAAGTGTGTAGGTCTAAACGTGCATATTCTGTTTTCAGGCCGGGTTGAAAATGAACGAAAGGCCAGAGTCAAACTTCACTTTTACTGATGGTGATAACTGGACCTTTCCCAATGCCTCAAGGGACCACGCCATACCAAGAAACAATATCACTTATGTCGGATATTACCTGCATCAGCCGACTACCGCGGTGGTGTTCATCGTGTCCTACTTGCTCATCTTCCTGGTGTGCATGGTTGGCAATGGAGTTGTTTGCTTTATAGTGCTAAGGAGTAGGAACATGCGCACCGTCACCAATCTTTTCATCCTTAACCTCGCCATCAGTGACCTCCTCGTTGGGATTTTCTGTATGCCAACCACACTGCTGGACAACATCATTACAGGTGAGCGGCGCATGGCGCATTTGGAACATCTGGCACTCTTTGAACATGCGACCAATAAATCAATGTTAATCGATGGTGTGTGACTTGATGCATGGCTCCCTTCAAATTAAGACTGACTGGCGTAAATGAACTCATTGAACTCGCTTTTAGGCTATCTGTTTACCAAATTACTCCAATAAAGTATCACGAATTACACTATTCTTTCACGGGCCACTTGCAAGTGCAAACAATATCGGATGTTTGGTTGATTTGACCATCAGTTAACTTCGAGACAGGCACTTTACTTTCGATAGACAATAGAAATACATCATTGGAGAGATTCACGTCAACAAATCTACACTGGACTTACTCAACATTTGACACCTCTGAATACCTATTCTAAATACGTTAGATAGCCTGTTATAGTTGATAGCCAAGGAGGCAGAAGTGAACACATACGGATAGCTATTATGTAACTTAACACGACAAAATACTTGTGTAACCTTTGAACCAGTTCCTTGCTACAGTATGTGATCTCATTGGTTATGCAGCGTTCGTTTGCATCTCCAACAGCATGGCATATTGTACCTGGTTACCTCCCAAAAACGCCCACAAATGCTCGTATTTTTGAGTGAAAGAATAGAATAGAAACAGAATAGTAAGTTGTCCTCAGAAATCAAACATTTAAAAATGGAAGAGCTGAATTCACCAGCTTGTGTACACCTCCCTCTGGCCATGTCAAGAATGGTGCACACTTCTTTGTAGAGTGAATAATTCATTTTGAAGAGCAAGAAGATGGGTATTGGAAATGGTAGACACCATGTACCACCATACCGTGGTGCCGAAGAAGTGTTAGCTAGTTGTGATTCATACACTGTACACCCTGTCTCACCCCTGTAATCCTCCTGTCTCCCTCCCTGTGTGTGGTATCTGAAGCAATTGGCAATACACCAATTGTGAATGGTATAAATGCAGTTCCAACTGTATCTCTTTGGTATTTAGTCTCATTTCTACATATTGTTGATGTTATTAAAGGCAATATTATGCTAAATCAAGGTAGATGCTGAACATGTTGAATTTCCAACAGTTTTGTCATCAAGACCATGTTAGTTGAATGCATGTGCATAAGTATACTTGAGATCTCTCAATAGGAGAATGTGTTGTGTGTGCAGTTAAATAGAATCTCCCACAATGGCTGTAGATTAGGTCTAGGAGTAGGTCTGTTATGTAGGCACTTATTGTGATTCAGTAAGGTTGGCATCAAGCCAAACTGACCCGTGTGTGTGTGTGTTTGTGTGTGTGTGTGTGTGTGTGTGTGTGTGTGTGTGTGTGTACGTGTACGTGATTTATTTAAAAGCACAATATGGCAACAGAGGAGAGCTCTGGAAATGGGAGCAGTAAAGAGGAGTTATCATTATCAGTGCAAAATATATCACCTGCTGTTTGGGCTCTCCATTTACTGTACTGTCTGAGCCAGAACGGTATACGCCACAGCCTTTCAAAGGCACCATACTATGCAAGTACAAATTAGACTTTTTGAATGACTCACTCATGTTGACAGGATACAAGCGTAGGAACAATGCATTCCTCAAAGCCTATAAAGAATACAAACATAAACCCTGGAGTACTAGGCACAATCAGGCAGATCAGAATAGCGGAAATGAACCCTATCCAAATGGCTGGAACCGAGGGAGCATAAAGCATAGCTAATCAGTTGCACTGTGGGGAAGTGGGGCAATGTGGTGTCACACCTGTGGAAGCTGCTTTTGGAATTGTGCATCAAGCCCTGCCAGGTGGGTTTCCATGGACCACTAATCCGATTAGAATCAGAATAATGGCTAATCGGAATAAAAATGACACCTATGAACATCTAGATCAGAATAAAACTGCTGATCTGATTAGAATTTTGATCGGAATGAAAGGAATGGCGTATTCCGTTCTTATTCTGATTGCACAGCTATGTGTACTGCCAATTGGGTTGCCTGCTGTAGCTCCTCAAGAAAAAGTAAAGCAGCAACTGCTATTCTGATCAAAATTCTAGAGTGCTTGTAAGCACCTGATTAGAATAGAGCATACTGTACCCCATTAGCCTGGCTATTCCCATGCTGCCTTGCGCGCGAATCAGTATTGTGTGGAGAGGGAATTTGAAAGGCAACTGTTTATCCCACCCCTACGATTGAGCCTGCCTATGGTGAGTTCCCAAACCCTACATCTTGATGTGGGTCTGGTTGGTCAGGCTAGCTGTATACTGAATTTCATGAGAATTGGATAAATGGCTCGTGACTGATTTTTAATACAGTGGGAAAAGTCAACATCTTTGGAGCAGAGGACATCTGAGCTAAAGATGCAAATTGAATCAGAGACTAAAATGATGCAAAAATGATTCAAAAATGTTGAGGCTGGGCCACTCTGTGTCTGAAATATGAGTCAAAACAATATCATTATTGTTTTGCCTTACGGGTCTTGCTGCACAAACACTCTAAAATGTGTAATAATACTCCTACAAAAACTATAGAGTTCCCACAGCTTCACTTGTCTTGTACCCCTAATGTAATGTTTGGCAAAGTTTAATCAAAGCTTTAATCATAACTAGCTAAAATACATAAATTTTCTCATTTACAGTAACACTGTGAATAAGACCTTAACCACAAACATTATCAGCTCAATGCTTCCAAATGCCGCATGATAGCTGGTTAATGTACAAGAACGTTGCTTGTTGATAGACTCTGCACCGGGCACAGATAAAGATACTCTCAGGAGACTGGTCTATTTTTTTCCAAGTGTGTGCAGAACTCTCATGTCTGGTGTAGCTATTCCCATTAATTATAGTGGAAGTTAAATGTTGCAGGTTGCGCTGCATATGAAAGGAATGCTTCAGTTGTGCATCTGGTGTAGCCCCACGGTTAGAGTCAGCTGACTAAAGACAAGGGTCATGACCTTGAAATTAAACTAGACCACACAAAATATTCCAAAACAAGAAACGAACCATAGTAAGTAAGCATACAATTAGCATTATTAACTCCAAAGAATGACAGTCCGTTTATAGTTGATATCTCAGTTGTCCTGTTGACTTACACTCTAAAAAATGCTGGGTTATATTCTCTACCCAACTGCTGGGTTTAAGCTGCTGGGTCATTTTGTGGAGTTGTTTTTACTCAAGTTGTGTTATTTTCGGTAACCCAGCTTTCTGGGTTGTATTTTAGAACAGTGCCCCTCCTCTCCCCCACTACACTACCCAGCTTAGGGTTGCTTTTACTCAGCTACATAGTTAAAATTTGAAAAGAAAAATCGTTATTCTTCCAACCGTCCAGTCCAGCAGTTGCTGTCAACATGCAATGGAAATCAGGCCATTTCGTAAGGTATGTATCTGCTTTTAACCTTTATTTTATTCCATTATCATTCAAACAGATTTTAAGAGTCCACCCAGAGATAGCCTCTGTGATATGAATGAATATCCTGCCAATTTCAGCCTCAAGCAGGACGTGTCATTCATGCCAGCTAGCTAACATTAGACTTACAGTTACAGTTAATGTTACATCTACACAAAGACAGACTCATGAAAACATAGTTCTGTCTTCACTGAGTATAACCTGCTGAACAGGATCAAAACGAACTTTTACAATGAACTGCATAGCATAACAACAGCTATATGCTTCGTTTTGGTCTAGCAGCTAGCTAACGTTTGTCAGCTAATGTTAGCGAACATAGTCAAAGCCAATGTGTTTACATTAGCAGCTAGCAGCTAGCTGGCTAACGTTACTGAACTTACAAGTGTTTGTAAGTCTGCTCCAGATCATCTCCTAAAAAAACAACTCCATAATATCAGGTTGTCATTGTTTCTGAGTGTGTTGCGCTTATATTTTGTCTCCTGGTGGATTTTTAATATCTGTTAACAACATCATTCACTGATAATGGTTCACGGAAGTTTTCGTAAAGTTCTGTACAGTGATTAATGCACTTTTTCTGTCTTTGATTGACAGGGCTGACCCCCAAAACGGACTGTAGAATCTGCCTGCCTTCGTCGAAGTATCACATCACATCCCTTTGTGACTACTAGACTATCTGTTCAAAAATAAAGTAAACTGTCAAGTAAATAATTATGTTGAATTGTATTTCTTTGCCCATTTTCTCAATGCTACCCATACTGGGTTTGGAAAACTTGGCTGTGGTAATTTTAACTAGCAGTTCTGTTGATGTAACCCAGTGGTTTGGGTTGAATCTATACCCAATATACTGTGTGAATAATACCCAGCAATTATATAGTTATAACCCAGCAAATAGTTTATTTTACCCAATCTATTGTGGCAATCTGACCAGTGTTGTGTTGATATAACCCAGCGTTTTGGGTTAGAAATATACCCAACCTGCTGGGTTTAATTTTGTACCCACTGTGTTGGGTTAGTATAACTCATGTTGTGTTGGTCCAATAGTTAACCAGCAGCTGGGTTAAGGTTGGGTTATATCTAACCCAACATTTTTAAGAGTGTACTATCAACCGTTGACAGCTGTGTACACAGCAGACGGAGGAGAGTGAGGGAAAGTGTTCTATTTTGTATTCTGTCGTCACAGAAGCAGCTTCTTAAATGGAACTCACTCTTTAATGTAGTCCATACAGCAGTATCCACACAGTTTTGTCTCAACAAAATGGAAAATGATAAAAGAATATTGAGAGAAAAAAGAGAGAAAAATCATATCTCTCATTTACTGTACTCTGCCTGAATCATTTTCACAACCAGGCTTTGCTCAGGCACTGTTTCCCAGTGATGCTGGAGTCTTTGAATGAGAATAATACTGAGAACTTGACACTCCATATCTCACTGTGGGATGTTTCCAACAGGGACTGAGTCTCAGTCAGATCCATTACAACCTAGGGAGTTGTCCCCTAGGGGCAAAACTGAGAGCTTGACATTACATCACTAGGAAAAATAACTGAATCAGTAATTTAGTGGAGAGGAAAAGATTAATGCATTATGTACATCTGCTGGATATGATTTCCACTATAGGATGATAAAAACAAAGATAATTTTCACCAAACATCTGGAGACTTACTAAGCCTATGCATTTGCTTGATTTATTTTTTTTTCTCCAACATGAGCTGGCATATAGCTGGGGTTAGGCCTATAATAAAACTCATAGATGTCCATCATAATCGTTGGACCAACCATATACTCAAGTTTTGTGGTGTTTTCTGAATTACAATCAGATAGGGTTGAAGTGGAGCAGTAAACAAGGGTCTTAGTTACAATGGCTGCAAATCAGATATTGCAAAGAAAAGTGTTCAACCTAATCAGGTCGAATAACATGTGTGTTGCTACGGAAGGTCATAGGCCCAATGTCATATTCCATTCTCATAGACTCATAGCTTTTGCGGTGCAAGTTTGTTAGTGCTTTGCTATCACTGTCCAATCATAAAGTGCATGAGGTGTTCCTAGCAGTCTTCTTAAGTTGGCATTTCTACAGGCTCTGACTAAGGGAATTACCAACAATTAGTGATATAATGTGAACTAGTAGTTTACCAATCAGGGAAGCCCGGAAGGTTAAAAAAAACAGTAAACAGTAAACAACGGATATCAAACGGAAATAGTAGGCTATGGAATGTGTTTTTTATGTTGCTGTCGGGTCTGGTTAGGACTTATTTTCCCGACAATGACCGACGTTCTATTATCCCTTACATAATATGTACTGTACAGTATGTCACAGGTGTTATTATCCCATTCCCATAGCCATTTGAGCTCAATCGCCTCAGGGTTTACTGTAGACTTTAGGAGAGATATTGATGCTGTACTGTATGTTAACAGATATAATGGGTCAGCCATTTTTGATTGGGAAAAAATCCCATAGGATGAACTTAGCCATCCAGAGCTTATAGGGCATCATGCTCATGTTCTGATCGTATTGTGATAGCTCTAATCCCCACATTATGCTCTTTGTCATCATGGCTTTATCAGTGCAGCCAATTTCTACTGGCAGTGATGCACTCATTAATGTATTGTCTTGAAGGACCAACTGGTATCAAATGCCAGCTGGGTCTGACCATCTGAGTTGTGCATTCCATTTATGGACCACAGAGAGAGGATTATTTTCTTAACTGGGGCAGCTATGGCCTAAAGGTTAGAGGAGCAGGCTTGTGACTGCACTGTGCAGAATCAAGTTTCGACCTCCATACTGGGGAAAATGTGGGTGGGGAGAATGACAGGCATGAAAACTCCTCACCTTTCGGCGAAATTCGCCGTTTTGAATCAAGAATAGGTTACTTACTTACATGATTCGTGCAGATCCGATGAGAAAATATTAAGGGGGGGGGTGTAAGGTGAATTGAATTTACAACTGAGTTTAAAAATCAGGCGCAGACGCAGACGCTAACGCAGACTTGAGGTGTTCCCAGAGCCGCATTTAAAACGTGTCTGATCAGCAACGGATGCGTGAATGTAGCCCCTATGTGTTTTATAAACATTGGAAGCTAATTGTTGACAAAGACGCAACGCTAACAGAATGCGCACGCCAAGTATAGCCTCCCTGTTGTGAGCGAAGATGCGTGAGATGTCAGGTCAGGTGGAATAGTGATGCTAGGAGAGATGATGAGGGATTTCACAGGTGGGCTAGTTGAAACTTCTATTAGAAAAAGACGCTGAGATTGGTGTAGCAACGTAGCATACGTTGTTTTCTTCTAAGGTTCGTTTTGTCCAGAGGCACAGTTGATTGACATGATGATGCTGACTTTTGCCTGTGTAACTCAAATGATTCGCTAGTAACGTAGCCAAAAAAAGTTGCGACTGCTTCAGACCACACGTAACGCACTTGCGACAAGTTTCAGTTACACCCGGATCATTATGATTTACGAGTTCGTAAGCCAGGCATATGGTAAATTTACATTTGATTGTCGAGTTACAGGACCCTGATCAGTAGCCTAGTCTGTACCTACAGGTAGCCTACAGTTTAACATGTAATATGAAGATGGTTCACATAACTTTATTGGTTGGTTAAACACAGTAGCGCAACAATTGCATGTTAAAACGTTTAAACACAATTTTACAAATTAAAGCCTCTACCCTATTTTATATAATATTAGTTTGAAATAGTGTGTGTCTCAAGCAAGTATATTGATTACCTGGTTTGGTCCAACAAATATTCAGACTTATCCTTATTCTGATAGTCTAAGTGTCCATAGGCCTATGAAATCTTCAGAAATGTGTAATAACTTCATTCAAAGAGAAAGATGGGGTTTTTTTTTCGGTGTGGGGGGGGGGTTCGCGCTCTCTTCTCACCTTTTTCACCCCTGACCCGTTTTCATGCCTGGAATGAGCAGCATCCCTCAGCATGAGCATCCATTGCCATTAAGTGCTCTTGATCAGGGCGCCTAATCCCCAACTACTCCCCACACACCACTCAAGTCGTGGCTGCTCGCCACTCTGAATGTGTGTGCTCACTGCTGCTACATGTAGTACTGCTTTGTGTGCATGTCCACTGTTCTATGACTTCAAATGGATTAAATGAAGAGTCCTTACTCCCCTATAGGATCAAGAAGATGTCACTAATAATGATAGTTCCCCATAACTAAATGCAACAGTGCTGTCAGATGTCTCTATCGAGGTTGGTAGGGTTCACATACTGTGAGAGTCAGTTGTGTAAAGCTGTCATCTCTCAATGGAATAATAAGGAACATGCCAGTATCCATATAGGACACAATAATAGTACAAGATGTGTAGTGTAATCCTGCTGTAGCCTTGCTGTATTCCAAAGTAGTGTCTTGAGAATACTGCAGGCTGTGTGACCCTGATTGACAAAAATGAATGTTCTGGTAAAAGAGAGCAGAACAGAGACATTCTCTTTCTTTCCCAAGCTCTCTGACAAATCCATTTGGAATGAAAGGCATCTATAACCTTGAAAATAAAAGCATACTTGTACAGTAGCACAAAGAAACGATTATATTTTGGGACTGATCCGTACTTCTGTCGGGATTCCAGAAGTGTTTATGTATTTAGCTTAGTGGTGTAATGGCATGGTATGGCCACATGGTGGCGATCTGAATAGTTTAGGTTCAAATGAATGACAACCTAGAACAATGCAGGCGGAGATATAGCTGCACTCTCTGAGTGCTTTTCTAGTTATATGAATCACTTTGTTAATTTGTCTTGTCTTGTTCTCAGGATGGCCATTTGGAAGCCTGGTGTGCAAAATGAGCGGCATGGTCCAAGGCATATCTGTATCGGCATCTGTCTTCACCCTGGTGGCCATCGCAGTGGACAGGTAATGCAGCATCTCATTTGGTCAACATTCATGCTTTCTTCACTGAGGAATACTCACTGGTGATGTGTGTCAGTGAACATAGGAAGGGAGACAATGAGCAGCATAGGAAGGGAGATGCTAAGTGTTGCCACGCGGTTCCTTATGACTAATGTCCAGACTGTAACCAAATCCACTATGATGGTGTTAATTGCTTTGAGCTTGCCAAAAAAAGAAGACTGTGATTGCATGTGTTGTGTATTTACACAACAGTCAGGTCAGATAGAACTATAGCCTATTTTCTTAGAGGCATTCTGTGACTCATCAGGACATTCCCACTCGGGCGTTTTGTAGTAGTAATCACTCCCCATGACGTTCCATTCATTCAAAGTGAGAGCGCAGCAATGTCATTGCCACTTGCAAATGACATTGCTGCCAACTTGCTGAAGCTAAACATGTGAGGCTAACAGAAGATGGGGTATATTACAGTAATGAAGCATTCTATTATGTACGTTTTATGTAAAAGTGACTTTTCAGGACGGTAGAATTATACGAGGGGCTTGTACAAATCAGATCTACTGTACCTCCCAAGGGGCTGGTGGAGGGAAAATCTGATGTTGGATCTCTTTAAAAATGAGTGAATTGCTCTGAGTTCTTATCCCATGTCCCACCCCATATGTTATTGTCAGAATTTAGCCAAGTGAGCATTTTTGCGTGTGTGACAGACACACGTGAGATCCCAACAGCCACAAAATCTAATTTGACTTGTTGTCAATTGCCATTTTATCTGCCAGTATTAAAAGGCATACTCCCTGGAAGGGCAAAAGTAATCTGCTAGGCAATTAAAAATTAACCACATTCGGGTTCAAGTCCCCGTGGGGACCTGGGTGCGAGTTTGACCCGGGTCATGGGCCGATCCCACCAAATATCCCCCTCTCCCACACGCTTCCTGTAAGTATCTACACTGTCCTACAAAACAGGCAAAAAAAGCCCAAGTATACTTCCAAAATCTGCTGTGCCCAGTTGAATAATTACGGCAGTGAATGACTGCATCCTCACTCTGTTGCTGGCAGCCCCATGGCATTATCTGTGATATCGTTCCTTTTCCATTCCTCAAGCTCTGAGCGTGCGTGGGATGAGATATCTGTATCATTAGGCACAACTAGGCTTTTGCTGACAGCACCCCATGGCGAGATTCTGCATTTGTTATGGTGGTTTGGGGGGATTATATGCTGAGCAAATATCTGTATCTCTCTCTCTCTTTCTCCCCCTCCCTTTGCCTCTGTCCCTCTCCCTCCTTTATCTCTCTCTCTCTCTCTCTCTCTCTCTCTCTCTCACACACACATACTATCTCCCTCCCTCTCTCTCTCTCTCTCTCTCTCTCTCTCTCTCTCTCTCTCTCTCTCTCTCTCACCACTTCCCCTTGGCTTGGCTAGTGGCTCTGGTGAAATTGGCTCCCTGCCACTTGCACTGTGTTTTTCTGCCTGTCAGAACCAGCAGGCTCAGAGTGTCCAGTCAGGCTTGGCAGCACGGTTCCTGGGTTTCCCCCTTCGTGTTTCCACCGCACCGACAGCTGGGTCTTGCAGCGCCGTGATGTCATTGTTACATCATTAGAGTGCCAGCTGTACATGCATGAAAAAACAGCCCTCGGTTTTTGACCTCCTCTTCCCTTCTCTTCTTTTTTGTCTCTATCTTATGTTTTCCCCTCCCTCTCTCTCTCTCTCTCTCTCTCTCTCTCTCTCGTTCTCTCTACAGTATGTATAAACATACTGTATGTGGGTGTGTTTGGCATTATTTTCATGTATGTGTGTGGTGAACTAGGTCATACTGAGTGTGTGTGTGTGTGTGTGTGTGTGTGTGTGTGTGTGTGTGTGTGTGTGTTCGTGTGTGCGTGTGTGGTTGGGGATGGGGGGGTTTGTTTCAGGGTAAGCTGACGTCAGTCTATCCCCTGCACCACCTCTCCACCCTTCTCAGGAAATTACTTTACTCAGGTCAAGACTTTTCTTGCTCCCCACTCCACATATTGTATAAGATTATAACACTGTCCTTTTTTAGGTCAAATAATGTGGCTGACCCTCTTCAATAACTCTGAGGACCCCCTGGGGGCTCATAGACCCACTGCAGAAGAGCTTTAATCTGACAATAGCATTCAGCAGTGCACCTGCCATTGTATCTGTGCTGATTAGTGATGCTCCGATCGATCGGCCGCCGATCATGATCGGCCGATATTGGCTAAAAATGGCTTGATCGGTGAAGCTCAAAAGCGCCGATCAAAAAAGCCGATCATGTGATCTACTGTAAATTACTTGCTTGACATTTTTTCACCTGCAGGCGCAGCGCACAGGCACACAAGCCTAGAGTAGAGAGGAGCTTGCAGTGGCAAACATGAGTAGGCTAAAGGTTCAGTGTAAAATTAACCATATGCAATGTATGTCGTGCTGAAATCCCTCGAGGTGGAAGCCACCAAAGACGTTTTAACACCACTGACGGACAACTGAATATGTCGGGTATGAGAAACTAAACCAGCCAACTTCCCCATCCTTCAATCAGCCGACTAGTAGGCCTACTAACGATAGGGATGATAAGATGGAAAGGCATTACGTTCAGAATTAATTTGCCTCCTCGAACAACCTCTATTTCGTTGTGGAGGATAAAGCCCAGTTACGATTTTGCAAATATCTGTAGCCTAAAAGATTTTTGAAAGACAGTCAGACTCTCACATCCAAAGACAAATCATAGAGTTTTAAGTCACAAACTTGTCACAGACTATGCAGACATGCGATAATATCAGACATGTTTGATATTGTTGTAACGGCAGAATTAGAAAAAGCCTCCGACTGGCTTACAACCGCTAATTAACACCTTACATTAAACGAGTACACGGGAGCGCGCCGCACCATGATTTCTGTCCCGACTTTGGATATTTATTCATCGACTGTGAAAACATGGCAATATCGCGCAATGTAAGTCGGCCCTAACCTGCCTTGATCCACGATATTACCCCGCAGGCATAAAATACTAGCCTAATGTGTATCTCCCCGCGTTACCAAACAGTGTAGCCTACATTGACAAGCTGAAGAATAGGCATATTAGCTTCCCAAGCGCAGACGCCTGTCCAATGTCCCTGCTAGCTTAACAGCGCACTTTATTGACTCAAACTGGTGGCATTTAACGGCATGTTTCAGTCATGGGGGATTCCAAGATAAAAAAAAGACTTGCAATTTATTGCTTACAGTAGCTTACATTATTTCTTTTTTGGGGGATTTGGAACAGAGAAAAGGCCATAGTTTTGCACTTTGAGGCAGTAGGTTTTGATGTAACACGTTTTTCATTTAATGTAGTCAGTCTATTTAGAAGCTATACGTTTCAAGTAGCCTAGGCAATGTAATTTGGTCCCATCCCATTTAGGTGATCTGTGTGTTGGTCTGCCTGACCCCCTCCTTGTATGAAATCATTTTATGTCTCGCTGCATATTTGGAAAAGATGGCCAAAGTTATTTCATTTTCTAAATACAAATCGATAAATGGTGGTTCTTCAACATCTTGACTAGCCTATAGGCCTACTGTCTTTTATGCCACTTACATTAATTCATAGTTAGTTTGATTTCTACAAATGATGCAAACTCTGCTAGACTATTGTTAAAAGACTCTCATTCCCCTGCCATTCTGTGATCGGCAGTGATCGGCAATCGGCCGATCATGATTTTGATGATCGGTAATCGGTGATCGGCCCCAAAAATGCTGATCGGAGCATCTCTAGTGCTGATCACTGTTTCCTTGCCTTCCATCCTTCAGATGTAGTTCATGAAGTTATCAAATTACAGTACTGTTTATTTGACACATTTACCATCATTTCCCAACTCAGCTATGAGGTTAACACACGTGGGCTATTGATATACTGTATATGGTTTTGTTTCTTTTAAATTGCATAAAACACTGTCCGGCAGCTAACACACAGGAAATGACTGTGTACTCAAACAAAGGCAATGAAATATAGAGTTAACATCTTTCAGCTCAAAGACAAACCTTGAAGGTGATAAAAATATGCAGTGGGTCTCTAGCATTGAAATTCACTTTTCACTTCCCCTTAAAAGAAAGTATTGATTTAAATTTATCTTTGACAGTATGGCTCTGATCTGGGACCTCCCTGGCCTCCACGGAAAGCCCCAGGCAGGTAGAGCAGCAGCAGGCGTGCAGCAGCGTACTATAGGCATCATTGACAAGAGCATTGCACTGACTTAGTCAGACACAAAGGGAGAGGAAGAGTCGGAGTGGACGTGGGTGGGAGAATGGGATGATGGAAACAGCATGAGGAGGCGAGTTAAACCAGTTTAAACAAGGGGCCCTGAACTAATTTAGCAAATTGTAGGCATAGCAGGGCATCAGATGAACTTGATATTGAGGACTGATCTTGACTTTGTGGCCTGCCCATAGGAATACACATTTAAAAAAAAAAAAAAAAGTTGTTACATCAGTCACTTCAGCTCGTTCACAGTGCCTATAACACAGCACCTGCTCTGCGCTCACTCGCTGATACTTGTGCCTCAGCAGTCAGCACTATTATTATGGTCATTGCTTGGCTTGCAGCACACTGCTTTAATAAGTCAGTTATTTCTGTACGTCAGCCAGTTTCCCCTTTTCTGCGCCACTGATTGACCGCGTCTTTCTTCTTTCTTTACATGTTTCAATGACAAGTTGCCCGAGGAGGACTGGGTGCATTATGTAGTTGTGATACTCTTGTAAAACCCTCATCGATATTCCAAGTTACACTAGTGTCCACTCAAACTGCGATGTCCTGTTGAATATCTGTGTGGGCTATATAATGCAGATGTTTTGGGTTCAAAGGGGGAAACAAGCAGATATTCACATCCAGTGTCATGGACTATGTTTAATAAGCAATATCTCTGGTGTGATCAATTAATTAAACCTAGCAGCACCACAAACCATCCTGAGAAAGGAAGATGCAGAAACAGGAAAAATGTTCCCTGCTAAACTGAATATTACATTGCGTTGGCGTATAGCCATATACAGTTCTCTATGCTGGAAAAAAGCAAGACTGACGTGGAAAGCAAGAAATAAAAGAACAGTATACTATGACTGTAGCACATGATAAACCTACAGCAGTGGTCGGCAATAGGCGGCCCGCGGGCCAGATGCGGCCCGCAAGCAAAAAACATCTGGCCCGTGAGATCTTTTGAACCAGAGAATGAAAAAAAAAAAAACTTTTTAAAAATCGGACTGCCAGTCTCAAACATGCTCTTTATTTTGAAACGTAACTTTCCAGAACAGAAGAATTTCAATCAATCTAAATGCTTAGATATTTGTTTCATACGAGTGAAGCACGCAGCGAGGTGCAGCGTGAACGCACAACATACAAAATCAAATGAAGTCAGTGGACAGCGCTGGTTCTCAAATTCCAAGCTAATCCCTAAAACACATGTTGTCATTCAAACAACGGACATAGGCTTATGGTGATAATTAAAACACAACTTCTTTTAAACAGGCCTGACATCAAACAGGCAATTTACGCACATAACTGTGAAAAGTAAAACACGAGTTTCAAACATTAATCGCGTGCGTGTTATTTAGGAACGCAACCTTTAAATTAGCATGCTTACTTTCGTGGTGCCGTCTTGTACTCTTTGCATGCAGAGAAACCCTCGTTAGTTGTTACAGATCAGGCATGTGGGCTTTGCATTAATACAATTAGGGAGGACGAAGGCATAGTTCTCTGTCCATTCATCATTAAAGATCCTGTTTTCGCTGTTAACTTTTCTCTTCAGATTTTTTCATAGTGCCATTTTTTGACAGCTAACATCAACGCGTGGAAATGTTTTTCCGGTGTTTTTTTATTATTATTTTTTTAAAGACACAGGCATCAGTGATGCGCGGGTACGTGTCTGAACGACCCGCCCCGCCCCGCCGTTTACAACTAACCCGACCGCAACTCGGACCGCAAAAAATAATTATTGAAATACAGGACCCGACCCGCTTCCCGACCCGCTTATTGTAAAAAGTAGTCTAACTTAGTCGTAGCGCCATTGAGCTACGCAAAATTGGTATCTCATATGCATGTAAAACAATAATATATATTGCCTAATTATATACAGCCTATAATTGCTCAGAATTTGGGAAACATGCATTTAGTCTACCTTTTTTTTGTTCCGTGTCGGCATTCATCCAAAAATGTGGCTATTTGACTCAACATTGAACATAAAAGCCTAGGATTTTCCTATACAAATTCTGTTTCAGCCGTTCCTCACATGAATGCCTTGAAGCTCTCCCAAGCATGAAATGCAGGCATAGAATATTATTAAGAAACTCTTTATTAACGTCTTCATCAATGGACCAAAAGTCCATTGCTCCGCAATTATAAATTGCAGCGAGATGAAACCTTTATTGCACGACGTGGGGAAGAGCAGACGTGGGGCTTTCCAACGAGCCACTAGGCCTATATAAGTTGCGCAAGGATGCACATATTGCATGCTCATACCAATTGTAGGCTATAGCCTATGCCTTGATGACATTAAATTAAGAAGTATTTCCTGATTTGGGAAACTTTTAGTTTATTTTTCTTTCCATAATACCATTCGATCTTGCTGCAAATTATCAGACTTGAGAAGCACGCATTGCATCGGCAACTTCGCTGCTCAGTAGACGATTCTGCCACTTTCTGTAGAGGCCAGCAGTTCGAGAAAAAAGCTGCAGATCATAGACAGAGAAAGCATATGCTCTGAGAACAGAACACAACTGCATGTCAAGTGTAGCCGAGGGTCTGTCTACGCAGAAACAACAAGTGCATTAATACATGTCCGTGACAAAATGTGGGGGATAGAATCGCGTTTCAGGGGGAATGCTGCAACTTATGTCTTTCTCTTCTAAAGACAATTATGTACGATATAAATGACAAAAAAAATAACGGCATATTTTTTGTACCGACCCGACCAAACATGACCCGCATATCATTAAAAATATTTTTTCTTGACCCATAACCGCGGGTGACCGCGGGTGACCGCGGTCGCCCGCTCGATTTGGATCAGCCCGCGCATCACTGACAGGCATATAATAGCGCCCCCAATGACCAGTCGACAAATTTAACCTACATCAGCCTGCTTGAATGTCTCTGCTCTGTCATTTCAAGAGCGCCTATCATTTTTACCTCCTCCGATATTAATTAATTAAATTAGCCATTGTTTTGGTTGTGAACTTGTGGCCCGCTATGTAATGGCTCGGAAAATATCTGGCCCGAGGCCAAACTTAATTGCCGACCCCTGACCTACAGTATATGCCTTGTTCGCTCATAAGTGGGTGTAGAAACCTATGCAAAATGATAATTACCATAAGCATGATCATGACAATGACGGCCCCCACAAGATCTGAAAAGCGGATGCGCTCAAAACTCCGAATATTAGAGTCTTTGGGTGCGTAAAAACAAAAACTAGTATAAAGCAAAATAAACACACTCTCGAATAAATCTTATTATTTTATTGACTTGAAAGCATGAACCAAGACGGACGCGTTTCGGCTAACAGCCGAACAGGCCCCCACAAGATCTCATTCGTTCTCATTCAGATCTGGCCCACGGCCTAATATGAGTCTAAAACAATGTCCAATACTTTGGAAAAGAGAAAAATAACATTGGCCCTCATAAAATTGCCATTGACATTCCCAGTGGCCAGTCTGCTTCTGCCCTCAGGCAGGCCTTGTGGAAGAGCCTCATAGGAATAGACCCATGCTTGCTCCAGGTTATTTTCTGGGAATAATGGATGCCTACCAATGGAATAACAATGGGCAGTGTAGCTGCTTTGCATGGAAAGAATACTACTCTAGAATTCAGTGCTTTGCACCAGAGAGTTCCTTTCGTACTCTGTGCAACTGAAGACTCCATGTTCGTTGGCCACCTGCCTGGGTAATTGCAGGGGTGAGTTTAATTACCATAATCTGTCCATAGCCACTCTCTTGCTCAGGAGGTTAGCTCAAGTCGGCCAGACCGAAAGGTCATGGTCTCTGAGTCAAGAATGTGAGTCATGAATACACAATACTAATTTTGTAAAGGAAAAAATAATGTCTGTGATTATCTAACTTTTTTTCCCATGCACACTCTGTCCACATATTCACAATTTGACATTGCCCTTTTGTCTTTTATTTAAATCAATTGTATATATATTTACAGATTTTTGGAAATTGTGTAAGCTTCTTTGTATGAATTGATTATTTAGATGGGCATCTGACCAAATTAAATGAGAATGTCTCTGGGTATGTTGATAGAATCATGAGCTGTAACAGCTGTGTGGAATAAAAGGAAATCGTATTTGACATCCCCTCACGAGTCCATCCCATGTTGATCTGTGCACAGCAGTTACAGACCTATTAGCCAGCAATTCACTGTGAGCTTATGTTCTAGCTGTACAATTCAAATGATGTCGACTCCAGTTCAGGTTCATGGAACTGAATCATTTACAAGGCATGTCTCATGAAATGTATTATTTATGCCATTAAAGGAAAGCAAAGACTGGCATAGAGACAAATTAGTTTTTAAATGAATGCCCTAATCAAGGCCAGGTGAAGCTCTTGCTGTCTCAGAAATAATGTTATGCTTAATGCTGCGATAAACAGGAGGCATTGACATTAAAATGAACTAATGGTTCTATATAAGGGCCTATTATATTCCATTTACCATGAGCTATGAACAGATGACCCTTGTGGGGGAGGCAGAGACAGAGGCAGAGGCAGACTGTTTCATGACTCTTCTATCTCATCTTCCACAGGTTTAGATGCATTGTGTACCCCTTCAAGCAGAAGCTGACGATACCTACAGCCACCCTCATCATCATCGTCATCTGGGTTTTGGCCATATCCATCATGTGCCCGTCAGGCGTCATGCTGCAGGTGACCAAAGAGCAGACCATCCGGATATACCTTGGGGATGGCAACCGGACCAGCCCGTTCTACTGGTGCCGTGAGAACTGGCCCAACCAGGAGATGAGGAAGATCTACACCACGGTCCTCTTTGCCAACATCTACCTCGCGCCACTATCGCTCATCGTGATCATGTACGCGCGGATCGGCATCACCCTCTTCAAGACGTCCGTGCCGGGGACGACCGGGGACAAGCCTGGCGCCGGGCACGACAACCGCCACACGGTGTCCAAAAAGAAGCAGCGGGTCATCAAGATGCTCCTGGTGGTGGCGCTGCTGTTCGTCCTCTCCTGGCTGCCCCTGTGGACGCTCATGATGCTGACGGACTACGCCAGCCTGTCCGAGTACCAGTACCGGGTCATCAACATATACATCTACCCGTTCGCCCACTGGCTGGCGTTCTTCAACAGCAGCGTCAACCCCATCATCTACGGCTTCTTCAACGAGAACTTCCGACGCGGCTTCCAGGCCGTGTTCAAGTTCCAGCTGTGCGCGGGCGGCCGCGGCGGCGGCAGAGGAGGTGGCGGAGGTGGCGCCAGCGGTGGCGGCGGGCACCGGCGCAGGACGTACTCGCACCGTTTCCAGGGCAACTCGGTGCTGCCGGCCAACCCGCAGCCGTCCACCGAGCCCATCTCGCTCAACAGCCTGGAGAACACCAGCTCGCGGCGGGCCAACCAGGTCAACGAGCAGGACTTAATCATGGAGGACCTGGAGAAGGCCTCCCAGAGCAGCGACGGGAAGGAAGGGGCGTCCCTCTGAGACCGCAAAAACACAAACGTCCAGGCATGCTCAGCCCAAACATATCGCAGCTATTGGTATTTCATGTATAACATGATGTTGTGTGTATGTGTGTGTGTGTGTGTGTGTGTGTGTGTGTGTGTGTGTGTGTGTGTGTGTGTGTGTGTGTGTGTCTGTGTGTGTATATGTGTGTGTTTGCGTGTGTGTTTAGTGATTGCATTCATGAATTTGGTGTTCTTGTTATTAACTTATTTGTCAAAAGAATGTCATAAGAAGGCAGAGAGGTCTGGATAAACTGGCTACTTCACTACTCATAGGAGAGGTGGAATTTAAAAAGAAGGCTAACCAATGCTGTAAAATATTTTGTATGTTGTACATTTGAAACCATTTCGAATTTTGACGTAATTGAAAGAGGACAAATGATCTTTGTGCTACCTCCTTTTAGATGCTAGTGGAAGCATGCAAGAGTTTTTTTTTTACACAGCAAATGACCCACATTATATCAGATCCCAACAGTATTACTCACTCTCATTTGATATACATGAACCCAGCTGGAGTGAGTGCCCTCAAAACGGAAAGCAAAGTGCAATTAGGCTCAACATTAGCACAACCGTATTGCTAGGGTATAAATAATTTCAAGGGTGGATCAGTTAATCAGCTCCAAGCCTTGATAGCTAGGTGAATTCATCAAATTTAATTATCTCTCTTCTCTCTTCTCTCTTCTCTCTTCTCTCTTCTCTCTCTCTCTCTCTCTCTCTCTCTCTCTCTCTGTGTGCCTCTATGTTGTTGTCTTAATGTCAGTATGGGGTGTTGTCCGTTGATATTGGAAACAGGGTACATTTGTCTTGTGTGTTTTAATACAAACATGTATTCACTTTCTCCATGTGGAATGTTAAAGTGAAAAGTCTTAAACACCCATTTACGGGTAGTTAGAGTAAATATAAAAAAAATAAAATTCTATTTATATAAAAATTATGTCACTCTCATGAAGTGCAATTCATGTATTTTTAACATTCTGCTTAATCATCCTGTTTCAAAGGACTTGAGTGCATGAATGCATGTGAAATGTGGTGATTGGTGACTTTTCTTGGCTTGACATTCAGCTACGAACCTCAAACTCAATTCACCTTGGCTGAATCACACACACACACACACACACACACACACACACACACACACACACACACACACACACACACACACACACACACACAACTGGGGCTCCAACTGCCACAGACAATTTTAATCCAGCTTCTTAAGCTGTATGCCACAGTCAGGCCCCAGAAGGGCCTTTGCTGTTGTGTCTTGTACACTGCTTATGTTTGAATGCAATGGAGTTGAAGTTGCAAAATGATCATATGCTCGGGCCGGAAAGAATGTGGCTACACAGATGAGTATTCATATATGTAGGATACGGTATGATGAACTGTTTTCATTGCTCATCTATTATTTATTGCTTCTGGGGGGCATTCACACTAAATTAACTCAGATTCCTGATTTGCATTTCATTTTTAAATTATTTTTTTTTGCCGGTTTTGTCATGATGGGTTGTGTTACATAAACAACTTTATCGTTGTTCTCCCATCCATGATCAGTGGCTCTTCGCTGAAACCGAAAACATGAGGGAAGGCAAATCTGCATCGATAAAAATTACTACAATATATATCCCATTCCATTTCAGATAGTAAGCAATGTGCTGTACTGCAGTTAATTTGAAATTGAATCAGTGCTATTGTGTCAGTGATAGGCTTGTCACCTGTGCCTGTGTTTGATGATGTGTCATGTGGTGCAGATACTGCAGGATGGCCTTGATATTTGTCCTACGCATTTATCACTAGAGGAGAGTAAGCATAGCTCACGTGGCTTTGGTACGTGAATCAGCAGCAAGTGTCTGAAAGAATGGCTCTTACAGCCGGGGCTACTGTACATCGAGGGTGCAATCGAAGGCGTCGGTTGGCGGCGTTTTTTCAAACGTGCTGCGATCACCTCTGTTGGAGCCAGCTCGTTGGTCGAAGTAGAGGCTTATTATTGCAGCGAACACTTCATTCGCGCTGCCTATTCGTTTCGGCTGCCTATTAGAGTGCAGCTGAACTCCCCTGGCTGAGTTAATATTCGAAGTGCTGTTTTCCAATCAATGCCTTTAAAGGAATATTTCGGTATTTTACACTTTAAGCCCGTTTTCTGTATTGCCTAGCATGAAAACGAGTGTTTGACACCGAAATCTCGACGATTGAGCCTGTGTGTGCATTTCGGCACCTTTAGAATGTTCTCTGTATGGCCTTAACATTGCTCCCTATGTGCATAAACTATTCTGTCCTTAAAACACCCCTAAACGTTCGTTTTTTTTAATGTGCGGCTCACCGAGTGGTTACTGGTCTTCAACGATCTTCTATAGCAAGTTTGACAGCGAAATGTAGCTTCAGTCATAGTTTATCAGGGATTTTCGAAATCCCGGAAGTAATTTTTCAGATAACTCACAACCGTGTTTGCCTAATATAACACAACATAATTTGAATTTCACTGCGAAACTTGCTATAGAAGATCATTGAAGACCAGTAACCACTCGGTGAGCTGCACATTTTTAAAAACGAACGTTTAGGGGTGTTTTAAGGACAGAATAGTTTATGCACATAGGGAGCAATGTTAACGCCATACAGAGAACATTCTAAAGGTGCCGAAATGCACAAACAGGCTCAATCCTCGATATTTCAGTGTCAAACACTCGTGTTCATGCTAGGCAATACAGAAAACGGGCTTAAAGTGTAAAATACCGAAATATTCCTTTAATACTTAGCCTTAGATGCCTGTCGTCAGCAGCAGTGTGACGTGGAGTTGTTTTAGCCCATTAAAATGATCATCGCCACATTGGTACTTGGCAGGGGGAGTTCCGTGGGTGTTTCTACACTGTCTCCACTGCTTCCAGCCTCAAATGTGTTCAGCTAGAACTGGTGGAGTGTGTGTGTTTGTGTTTTGGGTGTTTTCTGTAAGAAGATAGAGGGAATAGGGAACAGCTGAGATTGGTCGTTATTTTTGTCGTGCCCTTTCATGCTTTTTTGTGTGTGCGTGTAAAAGAATGTTGTTGAAGGTGTTTTTGATGTTCTACAAACTCTCTGTCTCACACGTGCACGCACGCACGCATACACACACACACACACACACACACACACACACACACACATACTGTACACAGACACAGACACAGACACAGACACAGACACACACACACACACACACACACACACACAGAATTCAAGCAAAGCTGTGCTGATGTGAATCTGTTGCCAGTGGAGAAGGGTATGTGGCAGTTTCATCACTGGAGGGGATATACTTACTGTGTATGTTGCCATTTGCCTTTCTACTGTGCCAGATACAGCTCTTTGGAAAGTGGGACAGTTAGATCGTTACATGCCATGCTTGCAGTGGGCCATGTCCTGCAATACACCAGAGCTTTGCAAATGGACATTTTGACAGTAATTCCTCATTGTTGTTGTTGTTGTTGTTCTGCTGATAATGTTTTTATTTTGACAGTATTGTAATTGTTTCTCACGCAGACATGACTCTTGAAAGGGTGCTCTTTCATGCTGTGTTCTTTGTGTATTCTTTATTTATGAATATATATTTTTTTTAAATATCAACTCAAGCAAAATGTGTTACGCCATATTTGGACATTTTAATTGCACTTCTTGTCGACAAGGTTTTCGTGGCAGTGCCATTTATCCGCTGTTAATGTACTGGCAATGAGCAGAGGTTTTGACAGGACATGTACTATATTCTGTATTCAATACACGTGACAGCCCTTCAGTTTTTCATGAGAACGTTAAAAGCCATCTGAGTCACTGACAAACCACATCTTTTGTAAGTGGATCAAACAAAAGCTAACAAGCAACAAGGCTTTTGAATCAGCTATCACAGAAAATAAAAGCAGTTTCATGCTTTTGGCCTTTGTTGTTTCAATATGTGTTATGTTGTATGAATTAACCAACACATTTTTTTTAAGTAACGAAAAAAATGATCATTACTTGGACATGAATAAAAAATTAAAAATAAATAAAAAATAAAATGGCCTGTCCTTTGTTATGACCTAATATTTTAATAGCATTCTCAATTATTTGTTTACTGATTCACTCACTCTTACTGCAGGCCCTGCTCTATCACAGTCTATTCATATCAGGAATAATAGTGTATGCTGTTGCAGCTTCTTTTTAAAAAAAAAAAAAAAAAAAAAAAAAGATTGGAGGAAAGAATACCAGCATTTTACAGAGTAATGGCAGTTCATATTTTGCACAATTATTGTAATTGTATGGTAATGACGAGACCTGATGGCAGCCCACCGTGAAATGTCTACTGATGCCTGTAAATTCACAGTCATCTCTGGTCGACAGTGTACACTGTACAGTCGTTACAGAGAGACAGAGCACCTAATACATTCAGTGACTCATGGAATGAAACATGGAACAGTAGCTGCTAGTTGAAGTTTAATGACAAATGACCTCACGTGCACTTTGGCCAACCAGTTTCCAGGCCGGTATCGTTGTCCAAATTCGGGATCTATTCATCTTTCCAGTCTTGAAGAACAAAACAAAAGCCACATTCACTGATAGGTTCAGAAATGTTTGAACCCACTCCCACACAAACACACACCACCAACACACCTGTCTTCCTATTTGATAAGATGACGGATGACTCAGAGAGGATGAAAGGGAGGGATGAGTGTGGATTTGGCAAGCTCTATTTAGACATCTTCTGTCAGTTGGCTGAACCTTTGGGACTGTCATTTTACACCCTGCTGCCCACAACATTGCTCACTGCCCCTACGCTGGTGCAAAGATCCTCTCAGGAGCGTTGTTAGCTTCTTTTGAAAGTGAACACATGTCTGTCTATTAGGAAGAGAAATTCATAAAGTTACTGTTTTCACTATTTAACAATTCCTTACGTGAGATTGTAAGAGAAGGTGGAAATATGACAGACATATTTGGCTCAAATTCACGGCCAATCCTTCAGCCATCACATACCCAGATGTTGGGTCACGCTGATATCTTTACGAGTCTTTGTACAAATGACCAGTCCCACATGCTCAAGTTCATGTGGTGCGGTAGCTTGTGTATGCCATGTCTATGAATAAATATCAGGACATTAGAACAAGTGCTGTTTTCTGTCCATTTTACCTGCTCAGGGGTCAGTTTTACAGAAGGAAACAAAATTGTTGGCCATTCCTTTGTATACAGGCCACCGAAAGCAACACTTGAAATGTTGCCCTCTCATTAAGCTAACATACAGGATTTGCACAAGCAATAATTTGCTTGTTAGAGGAAGGAAAAGCACATTGTTGCATTGCTTTAACACATATGCTTGGTAGTCACATGTGATATTTGCATGTTCTCCAAATAGTTTTGACCAACCAAGCAGCAATCTAACAACAAGAAGGCAACACATCTTACAAACCTGAACAACAGCCCAGCTGGTACTGATAAAAAAGCTTGCTAGCATGCTACCCTGTGACATGTGTCAATAATGTTGCCGCTGATGTCTAATGATGTGATTTATGTATTCACAGAGTGCTCCAATCTGGACCATAGGACTATAGACGGGGCCGGAATGACAGATGTGTGATAATTACTCTTTCACATGGACATGGACATATCCCATCAACATCTTTGTGAATATGATGTGATATGAATTTCAATTCTATCCTTTAGTGTTTGAGTGCACAGACATGACAGTCTAAGCCCAGACGAATGCCGTTTGACTCAGCACCAAATACCAGTCAGGGTCACACAGCTTCGCAACACAAGTGTTGCTTGTCATCTTAATAAGCACAGACGTCTATCAGTTCGCTCTGTCACTGATTTCATGAGTGTGTGCAGCTACATGAGTGTCTGACATCATCTGTATAAAAAGGAGAGGTTTGATTTGCTTGACAGTCATGACCCCAGGGGTGTAACTATGAATAAACCAAAAGGAACGCCAATAACACAGGGTCACATCAGGACCCTAATATACATCTAGTGGGACTTGATTGTATTTCAATGTGATCATTTGAGGACGAGGACATTACGGCTGCTTGATCTAGCAGAATGGGTGAACGAATGTCCTGTGATCCATAAACACTGACGCTCTGGAACAGGATGAGCGAGCAGTTAAATGAGAAGGGGAAATACACAGCAGGCAGATACAACAGTATTTTCTCTAATGGCTTCTATTTGACGAGCACAGTTACAGTAAAGGAAGGGGGGCACACAGTATGAGAGAGTAGAAAGTGTGTTCAATAATGGGTTGTGTTCTTCATGTTACAGAATAGGAAAGACTATAATAAACAGCAGTTGTACATGACCTTTACAATGAATGAAAATATGGTCAGAGTCAAAGTTTATGGCAGAATGGGTGTCACTCCAACAAATCACAACTTGATTGGTGTGTATGTTCCAGTATTGCTAGATAATAGAAATAAATAATAATAATGAAAAAAAGGTTCCAAACCAAGTACTGCCAATGCAAAGATACAGACTCTTTTGTCTGCTTGCACTGATGATGATCTGACTGGGAACAAAAATGTTGACACTGGGTACACACTTCGTTATTCCATTTTAATGAGTAAAAAAAAGGCATACATTTGTATCGGCACTATGCAGTGAAGCTCCTTTCAGACAATTCAGGCAACAAGTATCAGTGCTAGTGTGTCTGACCTAACCTGACTTCAGACTGACAGATAATCTCATATAAATCCTTTTTTGTCCTCATATGCCCTAGACAGAATATTATCTTTATGCTGGACAAAATCAATCTCACAGATACAATGAGAACAGTGTGAGTGAGCAACATACCTTGCATGCCATTAACCCTGGACCCCACAAGCTTAAGAACATTACAAGTCCATCAAACTCGTATAGCGTGTCGAATGCTATACGGTTTGATGATGATCTGCAAACACTGTGTCATAACGGATGGTATGGATGAAATAGAACGGCTCCTGCCCAAAGCAGGCAGAGGCATTAAATTCCTCACCTATGTACAGTATGTTTTCAATAGATAGAGATGTATCCCTCTTGTTGCAAATTGATAGGGTTTCTTTCCACTACTTTCATGACAAACTATACAACCAAGTCAAATTCATCACTGACCTGGTATACCATTAGGCCTACCACTATCTTAATCAGGCTCAGCACTTTACTTATCCTACTGGGCACTGGTTAGAAAGCAACCCAGTCTCAGTGCCTGTCCATGACCTTGACCACTGAGGTAAGCTGGATTGATAGTGGAGGTGTCCATTCCGTCGTCATCAAAAAGGTCGTCATGTATCTTCATGTCTGAGCCCTCCGGCGGGGGCCCTTGAATAGCTTGACACTTGAAACGGGATGTACTGTATTGCAACTGAAAACAGCCATAGGTGCGCTGCAACCCCTTGAAGTTGCCTGGACTGCACTGAATACTGAAGGGGGGGGGAAACAGAAACAATGAGATGCTGTGACTGGTGAGATCTGGAACATGAAAGAAAAAAATGACTTCATTAAAAAAAAAAAAAAAAAAAAATGACTTCATTATAGAACAAAGTCTAATACAGTTATAATTTGAGGCCTTTGGCTTTATTTGAAAGCTGAACTAATGTTATCATACATTCCTTTCAGTCACAGCTGTAAAAAAAGTTTAGATCCATGAATATTATTTGTTTCCAAAGGCAACATTTAAGGATTACCAAAAGATTAGTTGAAAAGGGGTTGACACATGCTTTACCCTTTTGGATGCTTGGTACCACGTGACAGATGAAAATGTGCTGCTGATATCAACACTAATGTGGATTAAATGACTATTACTGTAAAATGGTATAATGCTATGGAATTGTAGGCCCCTAGTTACTAAACTCTGACGATGAAAAAACAAATCCACAATCCAAGTGGATTCATCAGACATGTAAAACGTGATAGACATGGCCTTGATAATCTAGGTCAAAGTTTTTCACCTCAATTAACATTACCACTGCATAGTTGTATGTGTGTGCCAGTATGTGTCTGTGTATACGGTATGTGTGTCAGAGATTTATTTGGCTCTTCAGAACGATGAAAGCAATTGTCTATATACTGTATGCCAGGCAGGCTGTTTAGCCAGCTTATATATTTCCAGCGGAGTATCAGCCGTGTTGAAGTAGCTGTTGTTTTAGTGTAGCCTACCTGTTTACACAGATGGTTGTTGCGCTTAGTGAATGAGCATGGTAAGATGCTGATGGATTTATGTTTGTGTGTTGAAACTGTATAGAGGCCTACCCTGTTGCAGATAAACAAGATATGCAGGAGCAGAATATAACAGAATGTCATTACAACACAGCTAATGTCTCATCAGAAATGCAGTACATGTATATGATTTGGCTAAAGAGCTTTGCCAAAAAAAAAAACAGAAGACTGCCTCAAAATACTTCTCTGGCTTGGCATAATGGAACTAAGTATTAAATCATTTATTGTCAACAGTTGGATTTATCAGAACGGGCAGCTTTTTTTATTATTTATTTATTTTTATTTTTTTACTGAAAGAGAACTGACAGATTACAAAGAAGAAAGTATCTTCAGGGATCATTAGCAGTGATGGATTACAGGCTCACTTGTTAATGAATCACTTCTAAACTGGCTGCCGGGCATTGATAAATGGCATCCCTATTGATTTGTGGGTAAAAGGCAATTGGAGAGGAAAGTAAAGCACTGGCCAGTCTTTAAGTGTCAGCAAAGCAATTTGGAGGCAGAGGGGAAGTGGAAAACGGGTTTAGGAACATCAAAACTGTATGTCGGTAGCAGCCTGCAAGCCAGAAGTCAAATCTGAAGCCCCGAAGACTGTAAAAAATATACTCATAAATTAGTTATCCCAAATCGCCCTCATGTCTCTGTTAGCACAACAAAGAGGCATGACGTGAAGGGGGAGCGATTTGCCCTACAGTTGTTCCTGCCTCTGAGCAGAGTCAGCCAAATGAAAACAAGCAGAGAGAGAAGCTGTGAACCCGAAGACCCAAAGGGAGTCCAGGAATCACACTTAGTTTATTTACAGTTGTACAAGTGGATGGAGCTATGACTCGGAAGTGTGAATAAGGGCACGAAGAGTGCAAGTGTGGCCGCGAGGCAAATACATAAACACAGTTTTTGATTCATTTATGATGACCGGTTGTGCCCTGCAACTAAAATAATTGTGCCCGGTGGGCTCACCCACCCACTATATGCCATTTAGCCAACATAAAAAAGAGAGATCAATCCTTTCAGTGTTCTATTCCGCATGCAGTGTCATGCTATTTCTTATGATCTCAAGCCCGAAAGATCTTCAAAGCTGACCACTATGATATGCTGTTGTTGTCATTGGTCACAAATGTCCATATATGAGTATAGAATATATGATTATGGACAAAAGCTGCTAAACTTGACTCAAATTGAATCAAAAACCTGAGTTGTGGGGTTTACGTGACAGACAAGATGCACACTTAAGTCATCTAATATCTTTATATGAAAACAGTTTGGAATCTTTGTGTAGATCCTTCATTCAAATAAAATATGTCTGGGTTGTCTCATGTCCTATTGTGGACTTGGAATACAGGATAATGAGTCCTCAAGAGCAAACAAAAGATGTTTTGTATTACATGTTATGCAAGAAATTGCTGAAAACACATCCGTACTGTATGTGAAGAGTGTCACGGTCTGAGGACCGGCTCGCAGGATTGGACCCAAAAGCAGACAAGAATTCAGGATTCGTAGGATTTTTAATGTCAAAACTCAGCTTCAAAATGGTTGTTCCAAAATCAGGATTCAGACAGGGCAAAAACAAACCCCACAAAACAGGCGAGGCATAAAATAGTTCAACACTCAGAAGATTCCTATAAAACTCCAAAAATCGAATTACATTCCAAAAGGAAAAAGGAAATCCAAAAATAGTCAAAGCTCACAAAAATCTAGACAGGACATCACAGAGGACACTTACGACTTGACAAGGACTGAACGACTCAAAATAATCCAGCAAAGAACACACGTAGAGACAGGGTTTAAATACACAGAACTTAACAAGACTAACAAGACACAGGTGAAGGGAACAATGCAATAATCAGGGAACAAGGCTCAGGTGAGGGATCGTGTCAAGGAACAAAAGCACAACAAGGGTAGACAAGGACATGACAACAGGAAACAGGAACACAACAGGAAGTGACATGAAAAGGACTGACATGGCAAACACAAGAATACAATCAAAACAGAAAACAAGAAATACACGGCCGGACCTAAAGATCCTGGGCCGGAACCTGACAAAGAGCGGTTTAAGAGAAATGTAGATAGAAGATAGAGAATTATTTTTACCCTATTACATAGAGAAGAGTGGTTTACCCTAACAATCAAGAACAACTTGCAATCTTCCTGCAATAAGATCTGGTGCATTTTGTCTGGTAACCTGGTCATCTTTATATCTCTCATCAGCAGCCAAAAGCAATGTCAGAGGGGCATACAAATCTGACTATTGCTCAGATTATCATGGAGAGAAAGACCAAACCAAATCTTCTGGAGATTGAAATCACAACCTGTTTAATTATGGGATGGCTGATAATCAGTATTGGCTGATTAAAAAAGAGACATGATAAGATAAAATATAGACATGATGATAATTCTGTCTCCTTGTGACAGTAATTTTGAGCAAGATTTGAGCGAGATTTTTCAAGACCCCAGCTTGTATAAACTGTATTTCATTCTCCAAAACAGTGAGCTATATTTAAAAAAGTAGCACAGTATATATAGGGGTTCAGATGCAAAGCCCTCTATATCCGTCTGACCACTTTTCTTTAGGCATTCCATTTTCCAGTTAGCCTATTAGCCTGTTTGATGCTCATTGAGCTCAATGCAAATCAAACAGGCTAATAGGCTAACTGGAAAAAGCACCATGCCAATCTCTAGCTATGGTGAAGGGTATGTGATGATGTGGGGCTATTTTAATTTCAAAGGCCAAGGGAAGTTTATCAGGATGCATAATATCCTGGATCCATAAAATAGCTGGCCTTTAAAAATAAAAACATATAAAAAATCCTCCTGCTCCTATGGGAATTTAACATAGGGTTCAATTACTTATGCAACCTGTAGGCCTATTTAAGGAAGAACATTTATCTATTTACGATACATTCTTCAATCACAAAGAAAATTAGTGTCCTTAGCGGTTTGATTTTTACTCATGTTTTGAATTAAGGCATTAATCAATTCTCAAAAGATGATTTTATATTCCTCTTTTTAGTCAACTTTAGCATGGGTGTGAATACTTACTATACCCACTGTATATGTGTGAAGAGAATTCACTCACCATCGTTGTCTCATATTTGACAGAGGTGGCATTTAGAGGGTTTTGCATCTGAACTCTCTCTGTGTCTCTCTCTCTCTCTCTCACTCACACACACACACACACACACACACACAATGCCACAATGGCGCCGACGCACAGCAGAGGGGTGTTTACAACTCATAAGTGCATTTATTGTGGACCGAACGGCATGGAGTCAATTATCCCGCTTATTCCACTGTTGCCACTAGCATTGTGTTCATTTCCTGCTGTGTAGAACTAAATTCTTTCTGCCACATATGAGCTAATTTCTGAACTTGCAGGACAAATTGCTGTTCCTAGTTCTAATGGATGGTTGCTATGGCCAAAGGCCAGTCATTAGTTCCACCTCTCCCGGCCGTTATCAAGCGGGGATACAGTATCCCAGGATTCTGATCAACCTTAGATTAGTAACAAGGCTGTTGTAATGAAATGTATTTTATTCAATAAACTCCGTTAGCATACCCTCAGCATGACTGTTCAATGTCTCGTCTACTGATGTTCTAATATAACACACACACTGTAGCTATCAGGTAGCTATAACAGAACTGCAGCCCTCTAGTGGTTGGGGGCAAATATCATTTAACATTTGCTTATCATTAGGCCTACACCTTTGTCCAAAGCATTATAATATTTCTGCCACATAGGCCTACCAACTGATTTCTCAACTTGCAGTCATTAGTTCCATCCGTTGTCAAGCAGGCATGTCCATATCCATAGCATAGCTTTGAATAAGAAAATAAATAGGAAAATAGAAAAATGACAGGAAATCTTAGTCACTTTTAAACGTGACGCTAGCAGGCATCGCCAGACTCAGAGAACGGCTGGATGAACTGGACAAAGGTAAGAATCAATTGTTTAACTCAATGGGAGGTGGGAAATGAGTGTAATTCCCAAAATGGTGGAATATTCCTTTAAGGGAAATGAACGCACAGTCAAGGTTGTTATACGGCCCGTCGCTCAGCGGACCTTGTGTAAGCGCATTCATCTCTGTTGTAGACTAAAAAATACACTGTAGTCTAGGCTACTTGTGAACCTCTCACCTGAAATGACCTATGAACTGCAGGCAAGTTGGATGCATGCATATTATTCATGACTCTCCCATGTTTTCTTGAATCTTGAATCTTAAGCTGGCTCACTATGAATATTAAGAGTCTCATCTCTTGTCCCTTATACTCTTCTTCTGCTATTCTCTCTTCTACCTCTCTCTCTCTCTCTCTTTATGTCTTTGTGATTTGTTATTTTCTTTATTTGATACATTGTTTTATCTGGTGTATTTGACATTCTAACTTGGCTGAAGGTTGTTGTTTGAGGTTTAATTTGTTCATTGGATCCTTTGTTAGTTCATTTACCCACCATGTCTCGTATGCCATGTTGTGCTCTGCCATAGCTGACAAACTAGTTATTCGGTAATTTATTAGTGAGAAGTTATTGATCTTATGGATTCCGATAATCATGTTTTTTTTCTCATAATAACATTACCATCTAACTCCTCAGCCTACCTGCCCAGGTAAAAAAAAAAACTATTGAAAATATACTTTTTCAGAGTGTAATAAGTACAGTGTGTACTTTTTTCGTCAAATCCAAGTATATTTAAGTATATTAAAGTATGTATTAGGTTCATCGTAATACAAACTTCACTATACTTCAAGTGTGTAGGGTATGCTAAATTGGAACAACTATTTACAAACTTCAAGTGCACTGAAGTACACTAATTAAAATGAGCAATTAAGCATACTTACAGTACAATTACATTGTATGACCATTCTAATAGAAGTACACTTAAAAAATAATTGGAGCTCAACTTACAGTTGAGTTTAAGTACATTTTGTACATACTGTTATCATACTAAGTATTACTATAAAGTATGTTAATTTAGTATGCCTCTTTAATATTTCAAGTGATCTACAAATGCACTTCCGTACTATATTTAGTGCATTTAAAGTGTCCCACTATGACAATGATAACATATTTCAAGTGAAGTTCAATTACAAGCTAAACATCATAGACACATGCTTTCAGTGCAATATTATTATATTTTATTGTAGAAAAGAACTGTCTTTGAAGTATATTTTATCTGTACTTTAATTCCCATATTGTTATACTTTGGCATACATGTCGATATTACACTTTAAGTGTATTACATTACAATTAATTTCAAGTGCATTACAACAGATTACAAATCTCATTTCAGAAAGGGAACTTTATTACAATAAAATTACAAAAATACATAATTCAAGCAAAGGATATATAATGCTAATAACACAATAACAGGAACATAACTACACATCACCATTCACATTTATTGAATATTACAACACGCAAATGCAGCAAAGTCCCTGAATTTGCATGAATTGGTGAACGTGCAAGATCACAAAATCATGGAGGGCCTGCACAATGCTAATGAGGGATCGGTTCAAGGTACTTCAGTCATAGTACCATGTCTTCACTGCAAGTCTCACTGCTAGTGCGTGGTGAGTCGCTTTGGCTGGAGGAAATAGATGAATCTGCCATGTTGTTTATGACTGCTTTCAGTGATGACACCAGTCCTGGCAGCTCTAAAACAAGGATGCAATATAAAAAGGGTCAGTATCACATTATGATACAAAGAATAAGTATCACATTGTGTCAGAAAATAGAGCATATACAGCGAGGATAAGTATTGGAACCCATGCTAAAGTTGACTAAAAAAATTAGGAAATATCCAACCTTTAAGGACACCAATTGTCTTTGTGAGTGAAATGTATAGCAAATAAATAAATGTTCTTCCTTAAAATACAGGGGTCATAAGTATTTGCTCCCATATGTTAAATTCCCATAGAGGCAGGAAGATTTCTATCTTTAAAAGCCACTTATTTCATGGATCCAGTATACTAGGCATCCTGATAAAGTATCCTCAGCCTTTGGAATTAAAATAGCCCCACATCACATACCCTTCACCATACCTAGAGACTGGTATGATGTTTTTTTTTTCAGTTAGCCTATTAGCCGGGTTGGCATTGAGCCCAATGAGCATCAAACCAGCTAATAACTGAAAAAAAAAGGTCAGGTGAGGTCAGGACTGTGTGCAGGCCAGTCAAGTTCATACACACCAAACTATATCATTCACGTCTTTATGGACCTTGCTTTGCACACTGATGCACAGTCATGTTGGAACAGTAAGAGATTTTGGACAATTCCATGCTCCCAACTTTGTGGGAACAGTTTTGGGAATTGCCCCTTTCTGTTCCAACATGACTGTGCACCAGTGCACAACGCTAGGTCCGCAAAGACATGGATGACAGAGTTTAGTGTTAACTGGCCTGCACAGTCCTGACCTCAACCCAATAGAACACCTTTGGGATGAATTAGAGCAGAGACTGAGAGCCACCTCGTCCAACATCAATGTACAACCTCACAAATGCGCTTCTGGATGAATGGTCAAAAAAGCTATAGCTGCAAAGGGTGGACCAACATCATATTAAACTCTATGAATTAAGAATGGGATGTCTATTGACATCACTATACTTTTGGCAATATAGTGTACGCCGATGCAAGCTCTATAGTGCTTCATCAATGAAAAATACTGTCCGTCTCCACGACTTCTTTGATGCATTTTCATGCAGTAAGAGAGTCTGAGGTCCATTTTCACCGAATTTACACTGTTTTTTGGGATATTCATTTACACTTACCAGGTATTCCTTTGAGTTTCTCAGGGCCTTCAAGTACACAACAAGTGCTTGCAGGTGGCAAACTCTCAACGAGCCAATGATGGGATTCTGCAAAACAGGGAAATATAATAATAACACTACTTTACTTACACTTACAAATTAAGCATCTTAATGTTTACTATGCCTTTACCGTGCAATCCCCCAATGTTAACTTGGAGATTTGGGTATTGGGATGCAATGCCTGTTTACTGCTCCATGGATAGAGGAGTTTCAAAAGACTCTCAATACATTGGAAATGCATTATACGATGTATGTAATGCTCATGACTTAGAGAGAGGTGGGGCATGTGACAAGGTGTGTTTACGTAATCACATGTAGAGGTTCATATAATGCATTTCCAATGTATTGAGAGATTTTTTGGAACACATTGATCTTCAATGCAAATCTATTCATGGGGTAGAAACAGGTAGTGCAACCCAAAAATGTAAATGTTAACATTCAAATTCGTCATGTCAGCATGGTCAAAAATGTTTCGTTGACAGATGCATGTTACGGCCCTGTAGCTCATGGCCTAATATTGGTTTTCAAAGTGGGAGGCACAAAACAACTTCTCACTAACCCGATCAATGGCAGCCATGATCTCCTTAATCTTATGTCTTGTTTCTCCTCCCTTCCTATGGCACTCAGCAGACAGCCTGGAGCAGATGTCAAGTTCTGGCATAAACTTGGACTTCAGTTGCACAATGCGTGTGAAATTCTGCACATCTTGAACCATACGAGGGTAGAGGGGACAGAAAGAATGTACAAAACAACCCAGCATTTGTAGAAAGAATTACAATTAGCATACAGAAAACATTGATCTAAGTATGATATCTGCTTCAGTGACTATGAAGAGCATTCCATGCTTATAATAAACAGGGACAATGATAATAATTATGCACATAGGTATGGGTGTCTACCGCAAAAGTAACCATGAGCTAACCTGTAATGCTTCTGTAAGAGAGACCTCAATGACGCTGATGTCTTGCACTCTGCACTCCCACGTCTGTGGAGAAAGTATATCAAACTCAACAAATTTACACCATGCAAAACTATAATAATATCAGATTACTGAAATCTTTTAGAATTTGAATTAAAAGTTGGGAAGAAAACATTTAATTACATTGAGGCTTGTTTGTGATTAACAAATCACTCAAACATTTAGAGTAGGCAGCCTCTACCATGATCATGAAAAACTTACTTGCTTTACTCGTTTAATATAGAAGTCGAATGAGAGCAAGTAGCCTACAATAATGCTGATCACATCATACAAAAATAATGATAAGTCTAACGTTTATGTAACTTGTCCTTCAAAGATAGTCTGCACGTGATAAACGTTACAGAGAGACTAGGCAAGATGGTGTGGTTTGCTACACGGACATTCAAATAATTCAAATGTTTGTGGACGAACTTTAGTGTCTGTAACAACGCAAATTGTTCATGACACATAAGGACAATTTGGTAACACAGACTGGCCTGCACCTACGTTTAAACATTAAACTTTTCAGATAATAATCTAACTATTAGTATTCTAAGCCTAACACATAAACATAGGCTGGGTTTGTGCGGGGCTAGCTAGCGGCTATCTTATGTTAGCCGTTAACTGCTAGCTGCATGAAACAGCAAACACATGAAGTCGTCCTGACCTGGTCACATCCATGAACATTCAATTGTGTTTTATGAAACAGACCCATCAAGGCATAACCACCCCTATTTTCGGCAGGGAGTAAAACTGACCTGGGAAACATGATACAATTCGAACGTTAGCCTGAGATGATTAGCTGTTAGCTACTTAGCCGCCCACATGAGATCTGCTGAACCTCATGTGGGCGGCTAAGTAGCTAGCAGCTAATCATCTCAGGCTAACGTTAGAATTGTATCATGTTTCCCAGGTTTGTTGTCATGCTAAACTCCCTAAAATTACACCGAACTCAAAATAAGAACACTGTGTGTTTAGCAAATACATACCTTACAATCCACGAGTGAGGGAGAAGAGGCAGACCTGCCACAGCCAGAGACCCTCGTTTGTGCGTTTTGAAATAATGCTTCTACGGCGACCATAGAGTGACATATTTCCTCCAAACACGAATGCATTTCGTATAACTGACTCCTTTTCACCTAGAAACCTAATTTTATTGTGTAAATCCTACGAAAAAGGATTCATTAAGATGAACAATAGTGAGATTTCATTTTTTTGAGAGTGAGTACTGCCAAGTACTGAGATTCTGATACTGAATTGACATGTAAATACAATATCTGTAAAAATAATTAGGCTACTGTTCTTAAAGTGACTTTTCTGTCAATCAAGTGTTTATTAATACATGGTGGTGATAGTGTAGACTTATGTATTCCCTCACCAAGATGTGGAGCCAAATGAAAAAAATATAATTTGTACAAAATAAACTTACTTCGTCCACACTGCAACATTTGTGACCATTCATAGCGAAATCAGTCGTTTTGCGCACAACGTTATTTTGAGAAAATCAACAATAACAAACTTCCGGGTTAAAATGTTGAATTTCACGTTTTCGCCTAATTCGACTGTATACAGTCTACAGTTTCATATCGTGAACGCATTTCATGGAAAAACATACGTTTTGACTGTTAAACCCCGCGAAGATTCAACACATTTGCTGTCATTCCCGTTGTGCGCGCGCCGCTTAAAAAGGTGATTTCTCCTCTTCTGGCATATCGTGACAGGAGAACCATGTCAACTTTGGATGCTGTTATCTTAGCGATAGTTTGTGTAATACCCTCGATATACATATCGTTGGAAAGCTTAGTTTATGGCCGTTCACGTGAGCACAATAACTTAATTTAATTAATTTTACCGAAACGACTGGTTCCGCTTTACAGGGTCACATTTAATCACATTACTCTTTCAGAAATCAGCCTAACAATGTAAAAACACTTTCCATTGGTAGACTACAGTAAATTGATACATTACCACCAATTAGTTGAAATCAAATGTACACTTTCAAAAAGTATACTAACTCTGTATTACAAATAAGTGCACTTACTTAAAGTGCATTAAATTATCACTATATATTTTTTATATTTTAACATATTTTGTGAAAGTATTCCGATATACCACTAAAAATGCACTTATTTTAGAGTGTACTGTACAAAGTGTACAGAAGTAACACTTCTAATAAAGTGAGATGATAGTACACTGTAAAAAAGTATGCTAACAGTTTATTTGCAGAAATGACACTTTCCATAAGTACACTAAATTGCCACTCAAATTTATGTCAAATTTAATACACTTAAAACATTGGTACTTCTATCAAATTTAAAATACACTAACAACAAAGTACACTTTCAAAAAGTGCAATCAAAAGACAATTTGATTATTGTGAAATTAGTATACTTTCTTTTTGGACTCAGAAGTTGAACTTAATTACACATATTTTTAAGTATACTTTATAAAGTATACATTAAACTCACTTCAAATAAAGCACAGAAACGAAGAAGCATACTTGCTTTATACTTCATGTACTTTAACCATATTACTAATACACTTAAGTACACTACTTTTTTACCTGGGTGTCCATTGTTCACACACGCATTCAAGCGGGTAAGTGTGACATGTTTTGATTGTTGGAGGGATATTTCTTTCCTCCCTTTATAGGGAGAAAAAATGTTGCAACTTGCCTCTTTCAATACAACAAAACAAAACTTTTTTGTTTCTGGTTCCCAGAAGGTTAGACACGTTTTAGCAGTGTTATAATAACCAATCACCCAAGCGGGAAGCTCTTGATGGAGCTGTTGTTCCCCACCAAGGCCACTGATGGGAACGCCTGACCTGCCAGAAGCTGCTGCTAGATAACAGCTACGATGAGATCAGCTGCTGACCTGCGTGCATGGCTCACCCTAAAACTGACACTGTGGTGTAAAAAGCATTTTTGATGGGGTGCAAAGTGGTGCCACCTGAAAAGCACTGTGCATTGCCGGTGACCCTTTTCATTGTAATCCCAGGTGGCAATGCTGCTTGTGTCAGCTTGTCTCTTCAAGGTTCTTTGAATAGAAACCTTTGGCCAAGCATTTTCCGCTTTAGGTGAGAAATGAACTCTTCCAGCTGTTGCTTTTCAGTGAGGTCCATATACTGTATAAACAGATGGCAACAGCACTGCAACGTCGAAGTCCGGACACAGTCAATAAGCATTGGTCATCATAGTGTTATCCAAGTGATATTTTCAAATGCATGCTTGGTGCCACCCCTCAAGTTGGGCTATTTTCAATTTTCATTGTATAATTTGTACACAATGCAATTTGTAATTCTATCCAGCCCACTCTAAATGAACATTGACATTTGTGAAAGCCATGCCATCAATATTGCGCAGTGCTTTTAAAGGAGAACAACGACTGGTTTTAAAATCAATTCTTTCCATCCTCCATGTCTTCTTGAGGCCGAATTATAGCCGACTTTTGACTCGCATCATGCCCTCAAAAGTGCAAAAGCTAAACTGCGCTGGTGTGAGTGAACGTTGCTGTTTTTGCTGCCTGGCCTTCTTTGATCGGCGGCCTGGCAGGCGTGCTTTTGGCCCGCTGTTGTGCACGGCACAGCGGGGGACCCTTCGAGCATGGCTGCCCACGCACTGTGTGCCCGCCGCGCTGGCTGGTGCTCGGCCCATGTCATTCTGGTCCGCTGTGCACGACGCAGGCCCCTCCAGCAGGGAGCTGTATGTGGGTCACAAGGGAGACGCTGGGCTATACAGCGCAGCACATAGCTGGCTGGCTGTCCAATCAATCGCTTGCTTGTGTTAATTCTCCTCTACTCTGCGATTCACAGGGAGATACTTTGGTGTTTCTGCAAAGAAAAGAAAACCGTTCAAGCTTCAGGGAGAATAAAGGGAATAAAGGCGTAAATGGTTAGATACGCGTTTGGAGTAGTTCTAGGTCCATGATCCATCTGATGTCCGTTGACTTTAAGGTTTTCCTTTCAACTACTGACTGGCTTATTATTAAAGCAGTGGTGCAATAACAAGCTAATAAGATGAATAGTTGACTTTTTTATTATCATCCCAGCTTTCATAAGTGCTCTGTGTGCGACCTGCTTTGATTTGTATGATCTATGAAATGAAAAATAGATTGACCGACTCCTGTGGGTGCTAGTGAATTCATTATTATCTTCCCCCAAATTCCAGCTGCCTCATTCCTTCATGGCTATTGTTAAGTGGTGGTGATATTAAGAGGGGCATGTCTACATTCTCTGACTTAAATTCCAAGTTAAATCCTAATCCTGATTTAAGCACATCTGTGCATAGAGGCATATCTAATAGATTGTGACATTGTTTGGGCGGACAGTCAGTCAGTTCCTTTTAGACTGAAAGAGTAAATGTGGTGACATACCATGGCAAACCTGCTGAGCTATGATCTACACTCATGTTTGCTGTATAGTTGTATTCTGTCCCCTCACATCAGTTTACGCTGGGTTTACTTTTTATTTGGGATTGAATGCTCCAGCAAAGCTTGTTAGTCACAGAGCAGTGACAAAAAGATTAAAAAAAAAAAAAAAAACATTCTGTTATGGAACAAGACTGCTTGCTACCGACAGGATTGTTAGGGGAAATGGTAGTGGAGGGATAATGGTATAATGCCTGTTTTTCAGGGGTCAGACTTGAGTTAGAGATCTATAGTGAAAGGTGCATATATCACGAGATGTAAGCAGCAACTCCTCTGCAGGATAAATATATCCTATATAATAATATATAATATATTGGGGGGATATTGAATATCTCTCTCTCTCTCTCTCTCTCTTTCTCTCCCTGAGATGGATAATTTAATGGAAATTCTCCCATTGAAAAAAAACCCTCTGTTCTCTGTTCTGTTCAAGGATGCAATTAGTGCAGTTATTAAGTAGCCCAGGGAGTGGCAAAAGACTAAAGGGAAGGACCAGAGATTAACTGTGAAGTACACTTGATTGAAATTCTTTATTGATAGTGTGTGTGACAGAGCGCACCGCGTCTGTCACGCAAGCGGGCGCATTCCCGCCAGTAAGAACAATGAGTACGGAGTTTGCACTTGAACGCAGCCACATTAGTATACACATACAGGAGAAATGAAATAAATGATGTAATGCATATGTAGGAAAATATTGAATAACTATGTATTATGTCGTGGTACAATGCGAAGGAATATTGGTTAGGCCGGGCGCTAAACATGGCATGAGCGGCTGATCAAGGCATAATGTCGGGACAGTTGTGGCGGGTTTCGTGCGCGCACAAATAACATCTTAAATGGAATCGCGTTCGACTGTGCCAATGTCTGTGTATTGTCTATTGTCTATTGTGTATTGTTCATCTTACCTGAGGTCTACCTGTCTTCCGGGGTGCGACAAGAGTGTCGGAGGTGAGACCCAGTTAAAGGGACGGGGCGCGCTCCCATAAGGGAAGCGCTCATAGAGACAGGGGTGTTTCTGTAGTTTTGTTTTATTTGTGATTTTGGGGGACTGTAGCGAAGTTGTTATGATTGCACATGAATGCTAAGTAAATTGTGTGGCGCGCGTATAGTATCTAGCCTAGGAGGATACGGGATTGCGCTAATTGATTGTGTGCTGTGTTTGGTCCGCGCCAATAGCATAAAAGAGTATTGGGCGCTTCATTCGGGAGATGGGCCTCTGCCGTGAGAGGGCACATTGTCTCGGTCAGTATGGGTACGTAGGGCCTAGCTTTAGTGGGCATTATCCCATGTTTTTGTTTTTCGTTTTGATCAGTGTTTTTCTTTTGTTTATGTCTGTTGTCTAAAACCTACCGGTAGCTTAATAAAAAAAGAAGTTTTCTTCTACTTGGCATCTCTCGACCTGAGTCTATACATCTGCACGGACACATTATCACAGTGTGCAAAAGACATCTCTTGTGTAAATAAATACATAAATAAATAAATTATAGATAGATAGACAGACTTCGTAAAGCATTTCCTAAAAGGATAAACATAGTATCTTTCAATAATGGTCTTCTCCTTCATGGTAATCCTGGGGGGGGGGGGGGGGGGGGGGTTCTGTTAGAAACTGCAACTTGAGAGCATGAGGGATCACAACAGAAGATCATTTGTGTTGGCTTCATGTGAATAAATTAATTAAGCGGTGAGCTCTTCAGTGGTCATTTATGCAGGCCCATGGCCTACATTAGGCTATGCCTATATAATTGCATACAATCCTGACAGCAGAAGAGCGTTTAGCCTACTAGCATACCTGCAAAATATATTACAGAGAGAGCATGATGGGCAAATATTAAATGAATAGAAAAACAAAGAAAATGGAAAGCTATAAGTCTGTCGAAAGAAAGCACAGCTCTCTTTGACATATTCATTATCATGTCAACATCAGAGGAGTTTACTATAAACCCTTCGAGTGTAATTCAAAAACTTGATTTGATTTCTCAATCGGGGGTGTCTATGGGGGAAAAAACAGCACACCCTCCTTAAAGGGACAGAAAATATCCTTATTCCACCGAGTCTCTTGACATATTGACAAGAATGAAATTGGCTGTTACTTTTCCTGATATAAAAACAATGTTATAGGCATTTGTGTTACATGTTACAGAATTTCTCTGCTGATAATTGAATTTCTCAAACTACATATTGTTGAACAAGTTCATTGCACATTGCAAATCTCCATTGTACAGTGAATTGTTTATTACTCTCTGCAGTTACCTGCTTTATGAATTGCATATGCCATATTCATCAAAACATATTATGCAGCCCTCATACCTCCTAAAACAACTGATGTCTTGAGAAATGCAACAGTATGGGCCCCTACATCAGAAAATGAGATGATGTTTTCACCATTTGGTCCACATAACTGTACACAGAGGGCCCTATTTTTGTGACACAAAACCTGGCGGAAAGCATTATAATCACCACGATGCTATAAGCTTATTCCGATCGTAGACTCAAGTATTTCGCCATGTGCTTCTCTTTTATTGAGCAAGGCACCAAGGGGTGGTAATTAACAACCTAAGGTGGGTCTGGCACATTAAAATTGTTATCATACACTACCTGAATCTTACCCTAATCACCTGTCGTGATATCAATTCTTGGAATATTTTTATTTATTTATTTATCCTTTATTTTACCAGGTGATAACCCATTGAGATAATTGAATCTCTTTTACAAAGGAGCCCTGAGGCAACAAGTAAACATGTTACACAAATATGTAACATATGTATATGAATATGTATAACATTTTGTATGAACCAGCAGGACAAATCACTGTAGGTGTGGGTAGTCATAGAAAATTCATGAAGTCCCCTGCAAGAAACTAAAGAGCTAAAACATGAATAGCACTGACCTATAGGAGAGAAGTTGTTTAGATCAGGGGCTCACTAGTGCGTCATGACTCACATTTATTGTTTAGAAAATGATTGTAAAGAATGGCTAGAAGTACCAAGACTACTGAGTAAAACTCACTGCAACATGATCCTGTGAAAGAAAGTGAGCTTTGTTTCATTAGCACAGAGTCAACTTCACCCACTAACAACATGCACCATCCAGCTCTGTGCAATAAAATGGATATAGTGAGCTGTCATGAGCGTATATATCTTTTATAGCACAGTTGCCACTGAGGTTGTTACAATGATCTATCGCTAAGATACCAAGAGCATAATGGGTGCTTGACATATAAGGCAGTATCTTGGTTTATGTCCCATATGTCATAACGTAACAATGCAATCAGTGCACATGGAAGACATATTAGGATTTCCATATTACAGTACATTGAGTTTCAGCATTGACTATAGGACATTTTCTTTGGAAAATTAAATCATCCCATTCTCATACAGGGTCTATACTGGGAGTCGACAGATTTTATAGATTTAGATTTTATGTCCTCGTCCCTCTGACTTTTGTTGTACATTTCAGGAGGAAAGGAAGGAAGGAAGGAAAGAGAAGAGCCTGCAGGATCTCTTTTTTCATTATTCACTTATTTGATTTGAATTATTACTTATTTTTTTATTGAATGACAGGTAGAGGTTGCCAATGCATATTACATTTCTCATATGCTTTCCATAGAAAAGCTTAACATTTGGTTCATCTTATTTTATTTACTGTCTCTTAGGTGATACCTACTTGACACTCTCTCTTGACATCTCTCTCACACACACACTCTCTATTTTTCTCTCTTTCTTTTTGTCACACATGCAAACACTCTCACATGCACACACGCAGACACGTTCACACTCACACACAAACACATGTTTGCACACACACATGCACACACACTCACATGCGCGTCCGCACATGCACGCACACACACAGACAGCCAGAAAAGTAATCATGAGAATCTGCAATAACGACAGAGGGAATTGCTTTCAATGTGAGAAAAGAAACAAATAGATGCTCTGAAGGTGACAATTATTTTTTAACTTGAGTCTTGGGATGCTTTGAAACGTGACAGGCCCAATCAACAATACCCAATACCCAATACCCAATACCCAACAACTCATTAAACTGCCTCACAGTGTGGCCAGTGCCATACATGATTCAACATGATGAGTTTATTTCAGATAGCTTGAGTTAGAAGGGAAGGCAATCAGATCTTCTTAATTGATTTTGCGATATTTCATAAGGACTCCTTGTTAAGTGAGAGTACTGTATATTATTTGAAATTCATTCCAACTTGTTATCACACTTTACCTGGTGCCTGTTAATTGGATACTGACTTGGCAACTTGTTTTAAAGAAATTAATGTGGCCTTCATGGGTGAGTCATGAGATTTTACACAGCTTGTGTAGACACTAAACAAATTGCTCGCTAGAAACAATTAAAGCCTGCAACCCAGGTCTCATCCCTGGGGGGTATTCCATCAACCTCGCTAAAGAAGGCGGCGCTTAACAGAAATAGCCTGTGTTGAACTAGCGTAAACTTGCACTTGAGGCTGAAGCCGTTCCATTAACTCAAGTTAGCTGCATCTTGCCCTCGTGTATTCAAACGAGGCTTTAATCAGCTTCATGTCTGCTCGTGCACAAGGTAGAAAAGTAGACTTACAAGCGCCATCTACAGGATTTCATCGAAAGTCATCAATTTGAAAATCGAGATAAAAAAAAATACATAGTTGCCTACATCAAATGAGAATGATATCGCTTTGGCTTGCATCAGATATAAAGCCACTGACATAGCCTATACTGTCACTGAACAGGCTACTACTGCATGTGCATGACTCTTTATCAACAGTGGACATGCCTTTCATTAAAGAGTAACTAAACATGACATTATTAATGTGTTAACATAGCCTAAAATTCATCGCATGTGAACCGAACCTGAGAACACGCAAAATACCAGACTGCTGGCCCGTCGCGCTGCGCATGACACCATGAAAGTTGCAAGTAGAGCAGCAAGATTCCTTGAGCCACACAGTTCAAACATTATAAGTTGCGTAATTTTCATAAATTCTTTGAAACTAGCGAATAGGTAAATCAATGCTTAGTGACACTGTCGGAAAAACGTGTCTTCTATTTTGAAGTTGTAGGCTACAGGTGATGTTTTCCGACTGATTTTTTTTTTTTTTTTGCAACACAGCTTAATTTAGCTCGAGAGTTAGCCTGGCCACCGACCAGTTGAGTTCTGTGGCATAAATTCCCATAATTACCAAGATGGGATTCACGTAAACCACACTAATGGAACAGAACTCTCACTGAAATTAGCAAGGCTTATCGCAAGAGCCAGGTTTAGCCTTTAGCGAAGTTGATGGAATACCCCCCATAGGCCTACTGGCTTCATGCTGCTCATAAACTCGGAGGACCGCCTTTAAAAAGTCCCGATCTCTGAGATAAGTGTGTTCATGAGATCTGTTCGGAAAATAAATACAGGAAACGCATAAATACGTTATTAGAACTGCTTACTAGATTAGCAAGAAGCAAAATGACTTGGGTGAGTGTTTCTATCTGTGTTGCTAATTTAGTGACAAGTTACCTTTCCTATAGAGCTTGGGCACACGCGTTGCATTCTAGGAATATTGCTGCCATGTTGGTAGCACACCGAATGTAATAATCCATCATTCATTCAGATGCAGAAGAGAAGCAGAATATTTATAGTAGGCCTATTAGCGATTCTTTTCCTCTAGCGATCGTGGGTTGCGCTGTTACACCCCACTACACAGCAACATACGACCAAGGCAAAAACTAAGTAGGCTAACAGGAACACACTAACAGGCTGGAGTAGCCTAAATCCTTACAAGATGCATATAGTGAGGCTGCCATGGCTGCCCGCAAAGTTTTCACGTTACGATCCCGAGCCCTATTCGTAACAGTGAAATTCACCTCTTGTGTTGTTGCAAGGTAGCCTAGAAATCTAGACGCCCCTAGCGGCAGCAAATGTAATTTGGCTGGCGGGGCAGTCTAGGCACGATCCATTGAGCCAGGGAGCTGAGAACCCCCAGCACCAGCGGGCCAATCACAGGGCTTAACATAATGGTGACTGACATGCGACCAGAAGTTGCGACGGTAACGCATCCTGTTATTTGAAAACAAGAAGATGATTAGTTTAGCGTTATCCTATTGCGTGGAGAGGGAAGGTTACGCATCCTGCTACTTGAAAACAAGAAGATGATTCGTTTAGCGTTATCCTATTGCGGGGAGGGAATTTGAAAGACAACATCCCACCCCTCCGATTGAGCCCGGTCTACGGTGAGTGTCCAGACCCTACATCTTGATGTGGGTCTGGCTCGTCAGGCTAGTTGCAAGGGAGAATGTCGTGGACACCACGGGGCACAAAAAATTCCACACCAGTCTCAACCCAAATTCAACCCGACTTTGCGTTCAAGTAATTTTTCCGATATTGGAGGTCAGAATTTCTGAAAGGTCCGATGTAGCATAGGCTAAATGCACCATGTATACTTCCAAGTCGGCAAGATATGATTATCCTTGTGGAACCATAGTGTTTAATCACGTTGTTGTAGAGAGTAGCTTTCTGAGTTTGGGCAGAAGCAACTATAATGCACAGAGCAAATGCCACTCATGATTGCATGTAGCCTAACAGGGGAGCTAAACCAGGTGTGTCATTCCGCAGTCAATAATCACTATAATCAATGGAAGTAGCGAAGTAGACCAGTCTTCTAAAATGGATTTTAGGCTACGCATCGCGAATGGTACGCTTCAGTTATGCACCTGGTGTAGCTCCCTTGTGAGGGATAATGGACGACAAGGTGTGCGGTCCACAGAAAGAAATGCACGTTCGAGTTGGTGAAGCGGCCCTGATGCGAGGAGAGCTTGTTTAAGTGCATCTCTTCCTGTGAACTGAACACCATGGAGTCCATCATCCTGCTTATACCACTGTTACCACCTGAGCTGTGATCAGTTGCTGTTATAATTTAAACATTTTAATTGCTGAAACTGTCTTGTTTGTGTTTCTTTAGCCTACTTACCGTTGCAAATTCTAAATGGATGCTTGCTATGGCCAAAGGCCAGTCGTTAGTTCCATCTCTCCCATTGTGATGAACCTTAGCCTTGAAACATTGCTATTTTACCTAGCCTATACTGCCATGCAACTAGCTAAAAGCCACCTACGTCATATGCTACAGTGCTACCATCTGCCTTGCACTTAATGTTCCTTAATGTACCTTGCCTTGATGTCCTTAATTACCACCCCTTGGTGCCTAATGCACCTTGCCTTGATGATATTGTTGTAGGTCTACATGACACAAAAGCTAGTAAACCTTTTGTGTCAATGCGATGCAACCTTTGAGTTGTATGAACACATATCAAGACAGCCTACAGCTGCTCTGAAGCACTATGTGGGCCTATTGTGAGAGAGCGTGCACTCTGCCCTATAGCAGCTGATGACATTAAAAGAAATTCCACCCACATGTACATTTTTTTTCTTTCACTGCAGGTCTTCCTTTTTATATTGTGTAGCTTGAATCATTTTACTTAAACACACAGTCTTACTACAAATCTAAAGCAATTTGATTTACTATATAATTGAAGCTGACAGTCTGTAAAATGGCATGTTGTTCCCAGCAGCATTTGTTGTTGTTGTTGCCATAATTCTATAACGTTGTCATACTATATTACGTGCTGTCTGCAACTTGCACGTCTGATACCTCTCCACAGCCACATCAAACGCCGACACCTGGCATCATTAATGAGCCAATGTGCAGGATGAAGGCAGGAGGAATGTCTGCAGTCTGGTCCCAGATGTCATCTAGTGCCTCTGAGGACTTACAGTACACCCCCCCCCCTCCCCACGCCCTCTTTTTCTTGCTCTCTCAGAGTAAAGACAGAAGGTGCAGATATTTTTGTCAGAAAAGATGCACAGCCAGACTGTTATGGGCGACCCCTCAATCCGACCCGTTTGCCCTTCACACTACATGAGCGAGAGCTTGTCCACCATGGCAGCACTGTGATGGAGCACATAATGGCCAAATAATATTCACAGTAGTTAGTTCCAAACTCCCAGCCACCTTCATTTAAATTTCTGTGTGTGTGTGTGTGTGTGTGTGTGCGCACACATGTATTTCTGTGAGCTTAATCATTTGAACATGTGGTATGATGTGTTTGAGGTTACTCCGGCACCCTTGAGCTGTGAATCAAGCTCTCAATGTGTGGTCGTCACGCTCTGCTCACCTCCCCGGGGCTGCGTGAAATGTGCTCCGGCTAATCACATCTTATGGAGCCCTCTCCGTTTCCTTTTTTTTTTTTTTTAAACAAAATTGCATCTCGCTGTCACAAGGCCATCCTCTCCTTCTCCATCAAAGACAGCCCCCAGTACTATACATTTCATCTTCAATCACAGAGGAAGGACTTCCTGCTTGTCTTAAAGCATATTCACATGAACTTTGTGATTGTACTGTGATGCCACGCTGAGGCTCAGGTGTCAAACTCTTTTCTACATTCCTCCTCATCCTCCCCAATTCAATTGTTGTCGAATACAAAACCAGGCGTTTATTTCTATATTTCATGAAGAAGGTAGTACATAGCGATCACTCAACAGTTGCCCTCTGCCAGAAATCTGCCCAGAGGAAGTCTATTTGTGGATCACACATCCTATCAGGTGTTACCTCACATATCTTGCATAAGCCAGAGTTGCCAGCTCTCACACATCTGGCGTGACACTCACGCTTTTCAGCATCAATCTCACGCTCACACTGAAAAAAAATCAGTCACGCCAAAATCTATTCTTCTTTTTTTTCCAACCCGTTCATTATCAGTTGGTGACTAGACCACAGAGCATATTGTGTAGACATAGAAGACGAATTTAAGGCATAGATAGTCTTTAGATCAACAGCAGCTATAAGTCTAATATCTGTCTACAACGTTCTCAGCACAGAGAAATGATCTGCGACGGACGAAAAGTGCAAAATGAGTACCATTCGTCTCTGTTGGATTGCTCACAAAGTTCTTGTCACTTATATGAATGACACTTGACAGAGCACAATCTTTCCGGTGGCCCACTAGTTGCCGTGATAGATGGATCACGAGAAAATCAATGTGAATTTAGGCTACATTAATGTAATTAATTAGTATAATAAGCCATTCCTGAGTAATCCAGTTTTTAAAATGCAATACATTCTACTTGTTCTCTAACTTCAGGCTGTTGGCCTACAGTAGCGCCCCAAAATGATGAACTAGGCTACTGCTCTTCCCCTTGTTTGTTTTTGGCTACATACTGTAGAATTACATCGAAAACAAGCATTACTTCCACATAGTATAGGCATAATTTTAGACTGAAAACCATGACTGAAGCCTATTACTCTTTCTTAAAGTGACAGGCATTCAATTGACTTACAGTGTAATGACATTAAAAAATAAACATAAGTCAATATGACAATCGTGTTATACAGTATGTCAAAATCAAAAATCAATATGAAATAGTCAACTTATTATGTATTTTAGCTAATTACGCAGGTCATAGATAATGGGTGTGCCTTGTAGGCCTAATGTCTTTGATTTACACTGGTGTGGTTGGGGGCTCCCAAATAAAAGCAAGAAATATCAAAACTCTTGACTGATTATCCCCTGCAACCCTGCATAAGCACATAAAAGGTATACTACATGGAATACTACATGGGCACACAGACACAGACACAGACACAGACTCAGCCAGACAGACAGAAAGACAGATTTTCAGGAACACATTTATCTTTGAATATGTATCGCCAATGCTCCTTGTGTCAGTGACAGATTTCAGACAGATTTCTCTCGTGAGAGAGACAGGTAGGACTTACTTAGACAGATAGAGAGACATATAGATAGCCTACATACTGTAGATAAAAAATAATACATTAAACACTCACAAAGGCTCAGATTTGTGTAGCTAACTCTTTTTACAGTGCATGAAAATGCACTGTACTGTTATTACAGTGCATGAAAATGCACTGTACTGTTCTTCCTCGGTCTTCTTCTTATTACAGTGCATGAAAATGCACTGTACTGTTCTTCCTCGGTCTTCTTCTTCTTCTTCTTCTTCTTATTATTACAGTGCATGAAAATGCACTGTACTGTTCTTCCTCGGTCTTCTTCTTCTTCTTATTACAGTGCATGAAAATGCACTGTACTGTTATTCCAAGTCTTCTTATTATAGTGCATGAAAATGCACTATACTGTTCTTCCAAAGTATTCTTATTATAGTGCATGAAAATGCACTATACTGTTATTCCAAGTCTTCTTATTATTAAACTTCTTCTTCTAACGCAGCCAATTCAGCTTCAACCGTTTAACGTAGAAACTTCATTCAAACGTTGTTGCGTAGGTCTTGCTTATGCCATGCCTGCTTTGTATTTTTCAACTTTGTAACTTTTATACTTTTTAAACTATTAGTTAAAAACTATTACAATTTCCCCCATAGACTTAACATTGCTCATTATGACATCACAGCAGCAATTAGAATCTTAGGCCAGGTGGCCGGCCACCTGGGCACCAACTGTCAGTTTCTCTGGCTTTAAGCATACAGTCTCATAGAAGACTACATATCCTGTTAACTGTTTCCTCTGTCCACAACTGTTTCAAAATAAAAGTCCTCACTGCAATAATACACTATTAAATCATTTAACCATTGAAACTACTCAACTATTGAACTGTTCAACCATTCCAACTGTCAGTTATCATCCACTATGCCTCCAGTCAACTACATGAAACCTCCATGTACCTAGCAACCAACATAGCAACCATTAAAATTAAGCGTTTATGACCGTTTCCATAGCAACCAACATGATTATACTGCAGTAACTTCTTGTTTCCTGATAGTGGCCACCATGGATACCCTAGCAACAAATGTTTCAAAATAAAAGTCCTCACTAGCAAGTTAGCTAGCTAGCATGGTTAACATAGCTAGCATTGTTAGCATAGTTAGCATTTTTAACATTTTAACATTTTAACACTGCAAAAAATCATCAACTAAGTTAGCTAATCAACCTGGTTAGCATTGTTAGTAAATTTAGCATTGTTAGCATAGTTAGCATTTTTAGCATTACTGCTAGAAATCATCGGTTAAGTTAGCTAATCAACCTGGTTAGCATTGTTAGTAAAGTTAGCATTGCTAGCATAATTAGCATTTTTAGCACAACTGCTAGAAATCATTAGCTAAGTTAGCTAATCAACATTTTAACATGAATAGAAATCATTAGTTAAGTTAGTTCTGGAATGTTTCATCTTTAAACAGTCTACCTTCACACTATCAACTCTCTGTAAACTATGCAACCACCATGTTTACCCTAGCTAAACCTTAGTAACCATATCTACATTATCTATCTTTTTTTGCATTTTCATGCACTGGTAATTCCTTGGAATTGCATTTCTAGTTATTATTCCACTACTTCTAACGCACGCAATTCAGCTTGAACCGTTTAACGTAGAAACTTCATTCAAACGTTGTTGCGTAGGTCTTGCTCATGCCATGTCTGCTTTGTATTTTTCAACTTTTTAACTTTTATACTTTTTAAACTATGAATTAAAAAACGATTTCCCCATAGATTTAACATTGAGCTATTTCCCCATAGACTTAACATTGCTCATTGTGACATCACGGCAGCAATTAGAATCTTAGGCCAGGTGGCCGGCCACCTGGGCACCAACTGTCAGTTTCTCTGGCTTTAACCATACAATCTCTCTGAAGACTACATATTCTGTTCCCCTGTATCCTCTGCGCACAACAGTATCAAAATAAGTTCTCCCAATTCCATCCAACTTTATATCCATTCATCTTCTTCAAACCATTCACTCATCCACCCATTCTAAACAGTCTGCCTATCAACATCAATAAGACGCTCTACATTCAACTTTTAAACAATCTACTCTGTCTCAGGCTGGCTCTCTTAAGACTAGCCAGTTAAATTGATTACACCTGTATCTGTATCCACTACTCTCAGTAGAGAGCTGTGTCTCTCCATTCTACAAGAATATAAGGCACATTCCATCCAACATTCTATCCATTCATCTTCTTCAGACCATTCACTCATCCACCCATTAAACTGTCTATCAACATCTATTAAACAATCTGTCTATCAACATCCATTAAACTCTCTGTCTATCAACATTAATTAGACTATCTACATTCAACTTTTAAATTATTTACTCTGTCTCAGACTAGCCAGTTAAATTGATTACACCTGTATCAACTACTCTCAGAGAGCTGTATCAGTGTCTCTCTTAACAAGAATATAAGGCACATTCCATCCAACCTTCTATCCATTCATCTTCTTCAGACCATTCACTCATCCACCCATTAAACTGTCAATCAATATCTATTAAACAATCTGCCTATCAACATCCATTAAACATTCTGTCTATCAACATTAATTAGACTATCTACATACAACTTTTAAAGTATTTACTGTGGGTCCCTCTCAAGCAGCGTTTATATGTCCTCCCTCGCTCCTCGATCCTCAATGATCTACGTAAAGAAAGATAGAAGAAGGGCTAGACTATCCCATTGTTGCCGCTCCATCATTCTTTATGTAGATCAGTGAGGATCGAGGAGCGAGAGAGGACGCGTAAACGCTATATGAGAGGCACCTTCTGTCTCAGGCTTTAAACATACAATCTCATTAAGACTACAGATCCTGTTTCACTACTTCCTCTGTCCACAACTGTTTCAAAATAAAGGTCCTCACTGCAATAATACATTATTAAATCATTTAACCACTGAAACTACTCAAGTATTGAACTGTTCAACCATTCCAACTGTCAGTTATCATCCACTATGCCTCCAGTCAACTACACGAAACCTCCATGTACCTAGCAACCAACATACCAACCATTAAAATTAAACGTTTATGACCGTTTCCATAGCAACCAACATGATTATACTGCAGTAACTTCTTGTTTCCTGATAGTGGCCACCATGGATACCCTAGCAACAAATGTTTCAAAATAAAAGTCCTCACTAGCAAGTTATCTAGTTAGCATGGTTAGCTTTGTTAGCATAGCTAGCATTTTTAGCATAACTGCAAAAAATCATCAACTAAGTTAGCTAATCAACCTGGTTAGCATTGTTAGCAAATCTAGCATTGTTAGCATAGTTAGCATTTTTAGCATTACTGTTAGAAATCATCGGTTAAGTTAGCTAATCAACCTGGTTAGCATTGTTAGTAAAGTTAGCATTGCTAACATAATTAGCATTTTTAGCACAACTGCTAGAAATCATTAGCTAAGTTAGCTAATCAACATTTTAACATGAATAGAAATCATTAGTTAAGTTAGAACTGGAATGTTTCAGCTTTAAACTGTCTACCTTCACACTATCAACTCTCTGTAAACGATGCAACCACCATGTTTACCCTAGCTACACCTTAGTAACCATATCTACCTTTTTTTGCATTTTCATGCACTGGTAATTCCTTGGAATTGCATTTCTAGTTCTTCTTCTAACGCACGCAATTCAGCTTCAACCGCTTAACGTAGAAACTCCATTCAAATTTTGACGCGTAGGTCTTACTTACGCGATGTGGGCTTTGTATTTTTCAACTTTGTAACTTTTATACTTTTTAAACTATTAGTTAAAAGCTATTACAATTTCCCCCATAGACTTAACATGGCTCATTATGACATCACGGCAGCAATTAGAATCTTACGCCAGGTGGCCGGCCACCTGGGCACCAACTGTCAGTTTCTCTGGCTTTAAGCATACATTCTCTGTGATGACTACATATCCTGTTAACTGTTTCCTCTGTCCACAACTGTTTCAAAATAAAAGTCCTCACTGCAATAATACACTATTAAATCATTTAACCATTGAAACTACTCAACTATTGAACTGTTCAACCATTCCAACTGTCATTTATCATCCACTATGCCGCCAGTCAACTACATGAAACCTCCATGTACCTAGCAACCAACATAGCAACCATTAAAATGAAGTGTTTATGACCGTTTCCATAGCAACCAACATGATTATACTGCAGTAACTTCTTGTTTCCTGATAGTGGCCACCATGGATACCCTAGCAACACATGTTTCAAAATAAAAGTCCTCATTAGCAAGTTAGCATGGTTAGCATAGTTAGCATTTTTATCATAACTGCAAAAAATCATCAACTAAGTTAGCTAATCAACCTGGTTAGCATTGTTAGCAAGCTAGCATTGTTAACATTTTTAGCATTACTGCTAGAAATCATCGGATAAGTTAGCTAATCAACCTGGTTAACATTGTTAGTAAAGTTAGCATTGCTAGCATAATAAGCATTTTTAGTGTAACTGCTAGAAATCATTAGCTAAGTTAACTAATCAACATTTTAACATGAATAGAAATCATTAGTTAAGTTAGAACTGGAATGTTTCATCTTTAAACTGTCTACCTTCACACTATCAACTCTCTGTAAACTATGCAACCACCATGTTTACCCTAGCTACACCTTAGTAACCATATCTACATTATCTATCTATTTTTGCATTTTCATGCACTGGTAATTCCTTGGAATTGCATTTCTAGTTCTTCTTCTAACGCACGCAAATCAGCTTCAACCGCTTAACGTAGAAACTCCATTCAAATTTTGTCGCGTAGGTCTTACTTACGCGATGTGGGCTTTGTATTTTTCAACTTTGTAACTTTTATACTTTTTAAACTATTAGTTAAAAACTATTACAATTTCCCCCATAGACTTAACATTGCTCATTATGACATCACGGAAGCAATTAGAATCTTACGCCAGGTGGCCGGCCACCTGGGCACCAACTGTCAGTTTCTCTGGCTTTAAGCATACAGTCTCTCAGAAGACTACACATATCCTGTTAAACTGTTTCCTCTGTCCACAACTGTTTCAAAATAAAAGTCCTCAATGCAATAATACACTATTAAATCATTTAACCATTGAAACTACTCAACTATTGAACTGTTCAACCATTCCAACTGTCAGTTATCATCCACTATGCCTCCAGTCAACTACATGAAACCTCCATGTACCTAGCAACCAACATAGCAACCATTAAAATTAAGTGTTTATGACCGTTTCCATAGCAACCAACATGATTATACTGCAGTAACTTCTTGTTTCTTGATAGTGGCCACCATGGATACCCTAGCAACAAATGTTTCAAAATAAAAGTCCTCACTAGCAAGTTAGCATGGTTAGCATAGTTAGCATTGTTAGCATAGGTAGCATTTTTAGCATAACTGCAAAAAATCATCAACTAAGTTAGCTAATCAACCTGGTTAGCATTATTAGCAAATTTAGCATTGTTAGCATTTTTAGCATTACTGCTAGAAATCATCGGTTAAGTTAGCTAATCAACCTGGTTAGCATTGTTAATAAAGTTAGCATTGCTAGCAGAATTAGCATTTTTAGTGTAACTGCTAGAAATCATTACCTAAGTTAGCTAATCAACATTTTAACATGAATAGAAATCATTAGTTAAGTTAGAGCTGGAATGTTTCATCTTTAAACTGTCTACCTTCACACTATCAACTCTCTGTAAACTATGCAACCACCATGTTTACCCTAGCTACACCTTAGTAACCATATCTACATTATCTATCTATTTTTGCATTTTCATGCACTGGTAATTCCTTGGAATTACATTTCTAGTTATTATTACAGTGCATGAAAATGCACTGTTCTTCCTATTCTTAAACTTCATCTTCTTATTATTCTTCTTCTAACGCACGCAATTCAGCTTCAACCGCTTAACGTAGAAACTCCATTCGAATTTCGTCGCGTAGGTCTTACTTACGCGATGTGGGCAAAGTATTTTTCAACTTTGTAACTTTTATACTTTTTAAACTATTAGTTACAAACTATTACAATTCCCCCCATAGACTTAACATTGCTCATTATGACATCACGGCAGCAATTAGAATCTTACGCCAGGTGGCCGGCCACCTGGGCACCAACTGTCAGTTTCTCTGGCTTTACGGTGGGTTTCCACACAAGTTCAATTTCGCCTCGCGCCCATTGAAAATGAATAGGGAAGCGAAATTCGCTCCGGTAGGGCGAAATGAAGCGAATTCGCCTCATGGGGCGAATCAAAGTTGGCGATCTCCCAACTTTATGCAAATTTGAACCGCTCAGAGCAAATCAGAAGCCTGCGTTGTACACAGAGGCGGGAGTTACAAAAAAATCAGAAAACAATGGCGGCAGCCCGGGGGTCGTAACTGGAAATATTAAATGTGAATTAAGGTTTCTTGACCACTTTTAATGGTTTATTTTGATACGGTTTATTGTTTATGTGCGACATAAATGTGTTCAGGACACACAGATCATTGTAGGTTAACGTAAGCTCTCTAACGGTAGAGTTAGCTTGTTAGCTAGTTGACCCATTATAACCTATTGAAAACACATAGCAGCTAAATCGCTAGCCCACTGAAATGAACTACTATCGTGTTTCTGGACAACATGACTTGTTGTCAACATAAAAACATTAAAACGGATTGTTGTGTGTATGCCACTTGAACATACTTGGGCTAGATAAACCACTGGATATAATCTGAAGCACTAGACTGTCTCGCTAACTAACCACTAAGCTAACCTGTTGAGCTACTGTTGACCACCGTTTTCAACGAGTATCCTGCCTGTCACTCAACCGAAACGCTAGGTGTGCGACCACCCCCCTCGGGCGAAATTTTAACAGGCGTATTTCGCGTGGTGACATGCCCTGTGGAAACCCAGCGTTAAGCATACATTCTCTGTGATGACTACATATCCTGTTAACTGTTTCCTCTGTCCACAACTGTTTCAAAATAAAAGTCCTCACTGCAATAATACACTATTAAATCATTTAACCATTGAAACTACTCAACTATTGAACTGTTCAACCATTCCAACTGTCAGTTATCATCCACTATGCCTCCAGTCAACTACATGAAACCTCCATGTACCTAGCAACCAACATAGCAACCATTAAAATTAAGTGTTTATGACCGTTTCCATAGCAACCAACATGATTATACTGCAGTAACTTCTTGTTTCCTGATAGTGGCCACCATGGATACCCTAGCAACAAATGTTTCAAAATAAAAGTCCTCACTAGCAAGTTAGCTAGTTAGCTAGTTAGCATGGTTTGCATAGTTAGCATTGTTAGCATAGGTAGCATTTTTAGCATAACTGCAAAAAATCATCAACTAAGTTAGCTAGTCAACCTGGTTAGCATTATTAGCAAATTTAGCATTGTTAGCATAGTTAGCATTTTTAGCATTACTGCTAGAAATCATCGGTTAAGTTAGCTAATCAACCTGGTTAGCATTGTTAATAAAGTTAGCGTTGCTAGCATAATTAGCATTTTTACCGTAACTGCTAGAAATCATTACCTAAGTTAGCTAATCAACATTTTAACATGAATAGAAATCATTAGTTAAGTTAGAGCTGGAATGTTTCATCTTTAAACTGTCTACCTTCACACTATCAACTCTCTGTAAACTATGCAACCACCATGTTTACCCTGGCTACACCTTAGTAACCATATCTACATTATCTATCTATTTTTGCATTTTCATGCACTGGTAATTCCTTGGAATTGCATTTCTAGTTCCAAAACTTCTTATTACAGTGCATGAAAATGCACTGTACTGTTCTTCCTAGGCTTCTTCTTATTCTTCTTCTTCTAACGCATTTAATGCAGCTTCAACCGTTTAACGTAGAAACTTCATTCAAACTTTGTAACGTAGGTCTTGCTTAGGACACCCGTGCTATTTATTTTTCAACTTTGTAACTTTTATACTTTTTAAACTATAAATTAAAAACTATTAAAATGTCCCCATAGACTTAACATTGTGATTATGACATCATAATAGGGCAATTAGAATCTTCTGCCAGGTGGCCAGGCCAGCTGCAGCAGCTCTCTCTCTCTCTCAGGCTTTAAGCATACATTCTCTGTGAAGACTACATATACCTGTTAAACTGTTTCCTCTGTCCACAACTGTTTCAAAATAAAAGTCCTCACTGCAATAATACACTATTAAATCATTTAACCATTGAAACTACTAATCTATTTAACTGTTCAACCATTCCCACTGTCAGTTATCATCAACTATGCCTCCAGTCAACTACATGAGACCTCCATGTACCTAGCAACCAACATAGCAACCATTAAAATTAAGCGTTTATGACCGTTTCCATAGCAACCAACATGATTTTACTACAGTAACTTCTTTATTCCTGATAGTGGCAGCCATGGATACCCTATTAACAAATGTTTCAAAATAAAAGTCCTCAGTAGCAAGTTAGCTAGTTAGCATTGTTAGCATAGTTAACATTTTTAGCATAACTGCTAAAAATGATTAGCTAAGTTAGCTAATCAACCTGGTTAGCATTGTTAGCATAGTTAGCATTTTGAACATTTCTGTTAGAAATCATTAGTTAAGTTAGCTGATCAATCTGGTTAGCATTGTTAACATAGTTAGCATTGTTAGCATTTTTACCATAACTGTTAGAAATCATTAGCTAAGTAAACCAATCAACCTGGTTATCATTGTTACAGTAACATAGTTAACATTTTAACATACCTTTTAGAAATCATTAGTTAAGTTACAACTGGAATGTTTAAGCTTTAAACCGTCTACCTTCACACATCAACTCTCTTTAAACTATGCAATCACCATCTTTACCCTAGTTACACCTTAGTAGCCATATCTACATCATCTATCTATAATTTTTTTCATTTTCATGCACTGGTAATTCCTTGGAATTGCATTTCTAGTTATTATTCTTCTTCTAACGCACTTAAAGGGATAATCCGGAGTGAAATGCACTTTAGATCAATTTTTCGGACTATTGGGAGTACATACGTTGAGTTGACACCAAAATCATGTCATTCGGATGTATTTTGAGGAAGTTCGAGTTCACCGTTTTTAGCCAAAACTCATCAGCCTGGAAGTGACCGGGGCAGGTCCTTTCGCCACTACAAAACGTTATTTTTATACCTCTTCTACTGTTCCAAACAACACTACACTTACGTGGTAGTGAGTAGAGGGTCCCTAAAGCCAAACCGAAGTATCCCCACGTCTTTATGTGGTCGGATAGAGAGTCCAGAATGAATTTAATCGAGTCAGTACCTTCCGGAAATGTCGCGGCGGCAGCAGCGCAACGCTTCAACAACACTTTACTAACATTTCCGGAAAGGTACTGACTCGATTAAATTCATTCTGGACTCTCTATCCGACCACATAAAGACGTGGGGATACTTCGGTTTGGCTTTAGGGACCCTCTACTCACTACCACGTAAGTGTAGTGTTGTTTGGAACAGTAGAAGAGGTATAAAAATAGCGTTTTGTAGTGGCGAAAGGACCTGCCCCAGTCACTTCCAGGCTAACGAGTTTTGGCTAAAAACGGTGAACTCGAACTTTCTCAAAATACATCCGAATGACATGATTTTGGTGTCAACTCAACGTATGTACTCCCAATAGTCCGAAAAATTGATCTAAAGTGCATTTCACTCCGGATTATCCCTTTAATGGAGCTTCAACCGTTTAACGTAGAAACTTCATTCAAACTGCGCTGCGTAGGTCTTACTTAGGCCATCCGGGCTTTGTATTTTTCAACTTTGTAACTTTTATACTTTTTTAACTATTAATTAATTAAAATGACAATTTCCCCATAGACTTAACATTGTGATTATGACATCATAATAGGGCAATTAGAATCTTCTGCCAGGTGGCCAGGCCAGCTGCAGCAGCTCTCTCTCTCTCTCTCTCAGGCTTTAAGCATACATTCTCTATGAAGACTACATATACCTGTTAAACTGTTTCCTCTGTCCACAACTGTTTCAAAATAAAAGTCCTCACTGCAATAATACACTATTAAATCATTTAACCATTGAAACTACTAATCTATTTAACTGTTCAACCATTCCCACTGTCAGTTATCATCAGCCATGCCTCCGGTCAACTACATGAGACCTCCATGTACCTAGCAACCAACATGGCAACCATTAAAATTAAGCGTTTATGACCGTTTCCATAGCAACCAACATCATTATACTGCAGCAACTTCTTGTTTCCTGATAGTGGCCACCATGGATACCCTAGCAACAAATGTTTCAAAATAAAAGTCCTCACTAGCAAGTTAGCTAGTTAGCATGGTTAGCATAGTTAGCATTGTTAGCATAGTTAGCATTTTTAGCATAACTGCTAGAAATGATTAGCTAAGTTAGCTAATCAACCTGGTTAGCATTTTTAGCATTGTTAGCATAGTTAGCATTTTTTAGCATAACTGCAAAAAGTCATCACCTAAGTTAGCTAATCAACCTGGTTAGCATTGTTAGCAAATGTAGCATTGTTAGCATAGTTAGCATTTTTAGCATTACTGCTAGAAATCATCGGTTAAGTTAGCTAATCAACCTGGTTAGCATTGTTAGTAAAGTTAGCATTGCTAGCATAATTAGCATTTTTAACGTAACTGCTAGAAATCATTAGCTAAGTTAGCTAATCAACATTTTAACATGAATATAAATCATTAGTTAAGTTAGAACTGGAATGTTTCATCTTTAAACTGTCTACCTTCACACTATCAACACTCTGTAAACTATGCAACCACCATGTTTACCCTAGCTACACCTTAGTAACCATATCTACATTATCTATCTATTTTTGCATTTTCATGCACTGGTAATTCCTTGGAATTGCATTTCTAGTTTTTTTTGCTCTTGTGTATTGTCCGACATTTTTTTTAGCTGCCGTGTAAGGCTCCTCCAGTGAATTCTGCTTAGTGATTCACTACGGCAGCCGCAGCCTCTTTGCTTTATCTTCACCCGTTTGCCGTCCCCCCCAATCTTCACATAGACTGTTTAGCGCTGGTGATCCACGAGGCGCCCCCGCCTCATGATAGAGGGATGTGTACGAGAATGGGACGGCGCCCGGTCTGAGACGGCGTTGATTGGGATCATGTGCTGTCTCCAGACACTTTATCACAGCCCCGCAGTCTTCTCCCACGCCGAGTCAGTCCTGTCACAAGGACCAAATAGGGCGGCATGCACATCACATGCATGCTGGGGCACATGCAGACTCACACACTCACACACACACACAAGCACACACACACACACACACACACACACACACACACATACAAGCACACATACACATACACACACACAAGCACACACACTCTCTATCTCTATTCCCTGTCTCCTATTTCCTCTCGCTCTCTCACACAAACAAGGACAAACTCACTCTCTTCGATGCTCTCTCTCTCGCACACATACACACACACACAGATAGTGATAGAGAGAGAGAGAAAGAGATTCACACCCTCTTTTTATCTCTGCCGCTCTGTTTCCCTGTCCCCTGCTGTCCCCTTGTAAATGGCTTAAAAGAAATGATGTGCTGTATGAGACATGCCCGGTTGATAGGGCTAAACGTGCTATGGAAGAATCGGTAAAAACTGGTTAAGTTCAGAATGCTTCGGGCCTGAATAGGGTCACACCCCCCATCCATGACTCTAGCTTATCGTCATTCTTAACGTACTGTATCTAAAACCTAATAACAATAGTTCTGAATGAACAACTAACACTGAGACCAGGGTTCCCTCTCTGCTTCAGTTTTGCTTTACGCAGCAGAGTGACGGGTGGAATTGCACTACGGTGCAGCAGTTTAATAAATAAGAGTCTCTGCATATGCCCAAACTGTCTTGAGTCTGTGCTCCAAACGCAGGGATAAGTAGTATAAACAGGGAGGATAAGAGCTCTGCCAGAAACAGGAATATGTCAAATCCTCTTGTAGCGCTACTCCCATATCCCTTCCCATTAAACTCGGATACAGTACATAACATAATGCTGCAGTTTATCCAAATCCCCTCTATGCTGTAATCACCCAGGGCTTGGTGGTACCTGGACCTGTGGAGGTTTGATCCCAGTACGGATAGAGCTCTTAGGATTTAATTGTCTTAAAGTCAAGAGCTTTGCTGTCTGTGACCGAGGATATCACACAATGTCACAGCACAGCAAAACAACTCAGGATATATGGGTGTATGTGTACAGTAGGCTCACATCCTGAGTATACACATATTATCGTCAAACAGAAAGAGAGATTTAAAGCAGCTTTAATTAAGTGTTGGTTACCGTAAAATGGTAAGATTTTGTCCTAAAGCCCAATGTTCAACAATAGCTTGTCATGATGATTCATCCCAAGAACATTAATGCAAACAACGTTCCTGCGACTGAGGGATTTGCATAGTAGTCAAAGCACCCAAACATTATTATTATTATTCAAAAATAAATCCAGATAGTGAGGCTTAATGGATTAGCAATGTACCACAAACATGACAAATCTGACATGAATGCTGTGCCATGAAGACACTGGAATCCATATTCTCACATATGCTGAAAGCATCCCTCAGTGTTCGGTGTCAGACCACTTGTACATGTAGCATATTGCCATCAGTATATGTTTAAGAGGATACTAAATACTAAATACTCTCAGGTGGCTAATATGATATACAATACACATGCCATAAAATAGGTACTGAGGGTACCAGATCTCTGGGTACTGGATACTGAGTCAGTGTGGGTGCTGTTAATCACCAAGGCCCAAATGGTAACCCTTCTCCTCACTGTGTCTGAAGAGAGTGATAGGAATAGAAAGGCTCATTGAAGTGAGTGTCAGCTGTGAAACATGATGAATGCAGAGAGATCTGTAATCATGACATGTCCAAAAAAGCTGCAGTGAACAGCTGGTGAAGTAGAAGATGGAAGTGCACTATGTGTTTGGTAGTGTCTCTGTTCAGTTGCATCCCCTCATTGTGTTCTATAGGGTTCCATAGAGCCACCTGCAGTCACTTTACTTCAAATATATGGCTTCAAAGTGAACATGGGTAGGCTACTTGCTTGGTAGCTTGAAAGCACATATAGCTTTCCAGGAGGGGACTAATCAAAAGAGTAGAGTAAGCCCATATAAGCCGAGGGCTGACGTGCGTCATTACATGGTAACAGTGGAGTGATTTATGTCATGTAAGGTGTAAGGTGTTCCCACTCCAGGAGCCTTCCTATTGGTGGAGTTACTTCCATATGCACTTAAAGCTCTTGTCACATCACCTCTATGTCTTTGAGTGTGTGTGTGTCTGTGTGTCTGTGTGTGTCTGTGTGTGTGATAGAGAGAAAGTTGTGATTTGTCCATCAGCTTTATTTTCATTTTAATGAAATGGTTTTATATTTGCCCATGGTAATAAGAAAAAAATAGTCTGTTAGCATGAAATATGTAAACTTATGTGTCAACTTCAGTGGAGAAATGCCATATTGTAATTTTCTGTAGAATGATGTGTGCACAGTATGTGTGTGTGTGTGTGTGTGTGTGTGTGTGTGTGTGTGTGTGTGTGTGTGTGTGTGTGTGTGTGTGTGCGTGTGTATTTGTGCGTGTGTGAAATCAAGACAGGCCTTTACCAGTCTCTCTCTTTGTTTTGTCTTGTTCTAAGCAATTAAGCCCCGCATTTTCAGGACAGGCATGAAGAAAGCCACACTCCGTCCCGAGCCTTTTGACAAACAGACGAGAGCTACAGAGCTGAAACTGCTGTTTCCCCATCAAGAACAAACAGCCAAACAGCCATAGTCTGCATTGATGTGTGTCCACCTCCGGATCAACTCAACATCCTCCTGTGATGTTTCAACCCCTACTGTTCTGTTTCAGTAGGCTTCACATGATCACAATTTGACCACAGTGGTTCTGCTTTGAAGCCATTGATTGTTAGTCTCATCCAAAGACAGAATGAATTCCAGAAATCTTTCAGCAGACCACTTACGACATGTGCCAAATAACCTTGGCTGCACCAGCACAGTTGCTTTTGTTCTCATTCATACTCAACTGGAAACCCTACAGATTGATTTGGTCAGACAATAGCAAGGAAATCTACAAACTTGAATACCTGTGAACCAGGGTTGTGCAAACTTCAGAAATGAATTGAGAAGAACTCCTAAATTCCAATTAAAATACTGAATTTAAATTTAATTTGATATTAGGTCAAAAACAGGATCTTTGAAAGTAGAATTGAAATTCAATTATTGTAAAGAAATCCATACAGGCCTACTGTACATGTTAGATTAAGCTTTACAGTATATGTCAGATACTGTTTGATGGTACACACAAACCAATTACGTTACTAAATGCATGTGAGATTCAACACATTCTTCTGTTGTGAGACTAATCTAATTCCACTTCCCATGGGGCAGAGCCAATTCAATTCAAATTCCAATGCATGACTTGAATGGAGGCCAATTCTAGAATTCTACATTTTCCACAAGCCTGCTATGAATGTAAACATGTTGATGTAAACCTCTATATTACAAGCAAAGGCTGGGTTTCCCAGATTCGTTAAGAAGCTTTTAAGTGCTAAGAACTTCTTAGGAGCACTTTAAGAACGTTCTAAGAACGCTCCTAAGAAGTTCTTAGCACTTAAGAGCTTCTTAACGTATCTGGGAAACGCGGCCAAGGACAGAAGGAAACTTGCCTCCAAGTCCAGACCATGATTATATCAGGCCTTGACTACCCTCATCACAGGCATGTGGTCCAGAATGCTGTCGCCCGTCTGGTTTTCAATCAATCAAACAGGGCCTGTTACCCCACTGTTCATTGAGCTCCACTGGCTTCCAGCCACTGGCGTAGGTTTAGGGGGGGACGCACGGGACTAGTCCCATTCAATATTTTAAGATGACAAAATTGTCCCCCCCAATATTTCCGCGAACTTATTTTTGCATTCCGATGGCCAGCACGACAGTAGGCCTACAAGGCACGCCGTGATTTGATTGGCTGAAAACGCTACACTCACAGGACGCGAGAGTGTCAAAGCAGATTAGCAGAGTCTGACTGGCAGACAAACGTGCGTGCGGGTGTCGACGATAACGGTAAGTTACCGAGGCTGTCTGCCAATACATATCCCATAAAAGGCCAGAGTAAAACATTTTAACATTCCCTTTGCTCTTCAGCACGTATATGTTTGCCCCTTTTTGTACTTTGTAGATCATCTATGCCACCCAAGAGGGAACATACGCTTTACACATGCAAAGGGGACATAAAGCTTTTTCACAAAGCAAATAACTATAGCCACACAAACTAGCAGTGGTAACGTTAGTGACCAGACTTTCACATTTAGATTGTACCGTGGAAAATATTATTAACTAGTGATAGTAGGCTATATGTTACCCAGGATATTGTTACAGCTAAACCTAGCGTCTGTAATATTTCACCCAAGGTTAGGAGCATTGATGAGGGGTGTGCAGCACGGATAGTGGCATAGAAGTTGCTCTATCTATCTTGATAGAATGCCAACGTTTCCTTACCAAGTCACCAAGTAGGCTTAATTATACCGTTAGAATCTTACAGTCACAATAAACAGTGGATCTGAGACATTTTCGTTTCTATATATTAATTCTGTAATGTATTAGTGTGTAGCCCATACAATGCAGAGAAATAAAAGGGAGACCACCGAATTCACAGTTTAATGAAGAACTGTCATTGCATTGCTAGACCAGTTCTGAAAGTACTTCCCTAGTGGCAGTACTTTTTGCTAGTATAATGTCCATAATAATTTATGTTGATAAAATGTTGTTTGTTCAGCATTAGGCCTACACAGTCTCAGCTATTTATGTATTATGTCTCATAAATTTATAGACATTATTCCTAAACTATGGTTCATACCCATACACAGTTACTTAAATAACAGGCTATATAATCTGGGCAAATCTAAGATATGCGTAGCTTCTGTTATCTGAGAAACAACATTGCCATTTAGTGGTTGAACAGTGGATACTACATAATAATTGTCGTCCGCACACATTCCTCTACACGCGGGTATAGTAATATAAACGCAAGAGGCCATTGTTTAAACTAAACGAAAACAAAAACGAATTACAGTCTTCCCAGTAAAAGTTCACTTCTGGATGTCCCCCCCAAAGCTGAGACCAAACCTACGCCCTTGCAGCACTGGCTTAGCCGCCTGTATCAAATTCAAGTCACTGATGCTTGCATACAGAGTGATTGGTGGGTCTGCACCTGTCATCTGGCACTGCCGCCCCCACTCCCATGGCAATCCAGACTTTTTTTCATCTGTGGTCCCCCGATGCCGGAACAATCTTCCATGTCTCATAAGAGCAGCAGCATCCCCTGTCTTCAAAAAACTCTTGAAGACACAACTCTTTCAAGAATATCTCCTCTCCTAGCGCTTCTTACAACCTCACACACCTAATATGCACTTACTACTCTCTTCCCCCGCCTCCGTCTTCCCACTCCAGTTCATTATTTTCTCTTCGCTTCTCTATTTCCTCTTTTACCACTTCTCTTCCTCCATACTTTCACTACTTAATATGTTGGCACTCCTATCCTCTAGTACCAATTTTGACAGATACAGCAATAACTCCTAGCTACAGTCTCCTCTGTACTGTAGTAACCGTAAAAGTTATTCTAACACCGTAGCTATAATAGCCCTGTAGTTTAATACGTATGCTAAAATGCTTAAATGTTAACAGCCTACATGCTGTTCTATTGCTGTGGTGTAGCTCTGTAGCTTAGATCTAAACATGCTTATGCTAACAGCCTAAACGTTATTCCACTGCTGTGGGTCACCTTGGACAAGGCATCTGCCAAATGAATAGATACTGTAAATGTAAGCTCTACTCCACCCAAAGCGCTCCTCTTCTGATCCTGATAAAGATACAGATACAGTGGCCTGCAGACCCTCTGCGTCTGACCTTCACAGTATCACACCTCGCTCACCACCCACAGCTTTGACATTCTTCCTCCAGCCTGGAGCTTCACACTCTTTCTCTCTCCAGCCTCCTCAATGCTCTTCCCATGGAGCAGTGAGTTCCAGGAGTATGACCTGCATAGAGGCTTTAGATTAGAATATGGCTTCAGAGTAGTTGTGTAACCTTATGGCTGTCATGCCCTGATATTAGATGAGCTATGTTAAGAAACGTAAGAGGCTTATTTATCAGTGATTAAGGTGAAGCCTTTGAAATGTGCTAGTAACAGTAACAGTACAAAAGAGTCATTTCCATTTTGTCTTGGAGGAAAAAAAGAAAGAAAAAAAATGCTCTCTCTTAGCCTGTATGTATCTTTTTGGGTAAATCCAGTGATTGAGATGCAAACATGGTCAAGAGATAATGAGCTTTAAACAACTCTGACCTATATTCGATGAATGAAATAATACCTACTGTACAGTAAATAATAAATGTCTTAACTTGACTTATCTATTCTCAAGGAGAGGTTTTCCCAGCTTTGTGCTAGCTTGACTTGTTTTACTTGACATGACACTGACATCACCGTTTGTTTCACCAGTTGTTGTTGCCTTACTGGTGGGCAAACACACTGGAATGCATATGCTTGTGGTACATTCTACTTATGCTTTGTCTAAATAATGATCTCTATACAGTATATCTATATATCATTTATATATAATATTTTTTATATGTTTTTGACAACTACATAACGTGTTGTTTTACATGAATTTCTGCCTCAAATGTGAGGAAAATGCGCTAAATGTGAGAAAAGTGAGCTAAATATTGAAAATGTATCAGCTAAAAAATGGTAACTGAATTTTTACAATCGGCACCCCATAGATCTCCACCTTAATTATGAAGCACTCAACACAACAACCCCACAATATGGCAACACATGCATGTTTATTACACAGCTGTTGTTGTCATGTTTGTATGCCAAGTGCCATGCATATATTAACAAGGAGCAGGAGTGCGTCATCAATTTGCAACAAGGCTACACAAAAGACTGGTTATAGGTGTAGAGAATTAAATCTGGTAACAGCTAGAAGGCTGAAAAAAGAGGCACAAAGACATTGATGGAGGTAAACACAGATGTCAGTTGTTTCTAAAACCTCAAGAATACCTGTCCTTGACAATGATTTCTTAAGCCAATGCAGTATTTTTTTTCACTCTGTCATGTTGGAATGTATTGTACTGTATCTCCCTGCAGTTGGGATGCTTTGTACTGTAGCTCCCAGCAACCTGGCAGCAGTTTTCATTAGCAAGAACTATTTGTGTGTCTCTGTTTTCCCAAAAGCCTTTGTGCCTACAGTATGTAACACGTGTACTGTCTGTATGGCTCATCATCATGGAAGACATGGTGTGTTTTGTCCACCTACCATCAATTATTTGTGCCATTTGATAATGAGCTGCAGTTTTAGATCTGAGTGCAATGATGGGGAGCCAAGTAGAGGTTCAACTTGGCTGAAGAGTTGATGGTTAAATTGATTATAGTTCTATGAAATTGGACTGGACATGCGGTGCTCGCTGTGCCATGAATTTCTACAGCTGTCTCAGGGAAATACTTGTGCTCTGGTGCTGTCTTAGCAATTGCTTTCATTATCCTCTTCTAGACCCTGTCCAATCATTGTTCATCATCTGTACCTTCCGGAGATCAAGACAAATGCCACAAACTACTGGTCACACAATTGTGAACGTCCAGAAAACGTTTATCTTGGAGCGCTTCTTGGACTCAGAAAAAGTTTGTTTGAGGTGCTCTTTGGAAGGGAAAATTCAGTTGAAAAAGCAAGAGGAACTCCAAGGCACTCTCATGTAGCAAAAGTTCAAAAGCATTTATCGTAGCGGCTTGGTCACATTAAACCTTTCTAAAAAAAACTCCAACGTGTTTCGGCAATGAAGCCCTGATCAGGGAGTCAAAACAAGTGTGAACGTACTAAAAAAGAAAAAATCAATGCAAGCAGACAAAGGCAGGTGTAAAGAAGATTGCAAAACATGGTAAGACATTAACTAACAACAGTTGCCAGACTACAGCCGGAGGTCAGCACATGATGTGGCACTTAAGGCAGCAGTCCGACTGACCTCCCGCGCTGTGTGTTCTCTCTGCATTTAAGGCGTTGTGCACTCTCTTGATTATGTCAAGAAGAAAGCAAAACGTCACAAGGCCAGTTGCATCATTAAATGATCAAAGGGTCACTCAAAAGGGCAGTTGGTTGACCAGGTTTTTGGTGTGATCAAAGACTGAGGTTGTGACTAAAGCAAATTAGGAAATATTTCTGAAAACGTTTGTCTAGGAGCGCTTCTTGGACTCAGAAAAAGTTTGTTTGAGGTGCTCTTTGGAAGGGAAAAAAATTCAGTTGGAAAAACCAGAGGAACTCCAAGGCACTCTCATGTAACAAAAGTTAAAACGCCTTTATTGTAGCGGCTTGATCACATTAAACCTTTTAAAAAAAACTCCAACGCGTTTCGGCAATGTACAGTAGCCTTCATCAGGGAGTCAAGGTTTAGTAAAAGGTTTAATGTGACCAAGCCGCTACAATAAAGGCTTTTTAACTTTTGTTACATGAGAGTGCCTTGGAGTTCCTCTGGTTTTTCCATAGGACATATTTCTACTACAGTACCACTGAGATCATTAAGTGTAGATTTTAAAAACTGCTTTGTTTGCGTTTAATTTGATAGACTTAGACTTAGAAAACTTTAATGTCCCCGAGAAGCTATTTGTACAGGACAGGCATAATGACACATTATCCACAACACAAACATTGAACCAGACATCTGCAGCACTATTTATCTAACACATAACATACACACATCATGATGTGATGCTAACCTGCAGTCTCATAACTACTGTACACTGGTTTGAAGCTGATTGCCACCTCAGATTGCGGATTCATTGTCACCTGACCCACACTGATGTCAAATGAACATACTGTATGCATGAGCACCTGAGCCTTTGTGAGAATTGCTTGGTTAAACACAGTATGACTTGTGGGTCACTCACCAAAAGAACCAGTTTCATGCACGAACAGTTGCTTCTGAAAGACTGAAACAATAGACATTGATTTTCCATTTTGTAAGCAATTCTTGACAAAGGTGTATGTTAGGCTTAAGGCAGCAACATATTTTGTTTTCTGTATGAAATTACAGGGAAGAGTAAAATTGGCCAAACAATGTAGAGAGATTGATCAAATTCTCTTCCCCACTTGTTTACTGATGTCCTCATCATTCCTGCTGGATAGAGAGAAATGTGGGCCTGAGTCTGTGATCAATTCCATACCACTGGCTGGGCAGCTACCCCCATCTATTTTGAAATGACCTTAACAGCAAATACAATGAACGGCTTCTTGAATACCAAGAAAAAATTTCAGCCTGAAAAACAGTGGGGGGGAAAATCAATATTAGGCTTGCCTAAGCAACAATAGGCAATGCTCTGTTGTGAAGTGTTTTACTACAAAATGATCAGCAGATACCACTGACTGAAATAAAGGCCATAGTTACCACTCTATTTTTTTTTTAAAAAAAGAATACAGCAAAGGAAAATGCCACTAAAAGGTTTCATATACTTAAACTGGCCTACAGCATACACGGACATGAGTTAAAAAAAAAAAAAAAACTTACAAAGCAAAGTCTGAACAGCCAAGAGGGTTTTTTGATTTACAATTCTGAATTGCTACTTCTTAGAAAGATACAAATTGCCTAATTTACTGTATGAGAAGGAGAGACTGTGCTGTTGGCGGCAACATACTTTGCTGCCTACCATAACACAAGGCCACACAACCCCTAACTTTCATCCCATTTTCCCTTCCATCAATGGTTTCCTGTTATTTCACAAGTTGTGTGTGTGTGTGTGGGTGTGTGTGTGTGTGTGTGTGTGTGTGTGTGTGTGTACACACTGAATTGAGAGAGAGAGAAAAAAAATACACATTTTATAATAACAGGTACAGTAGAAAAAGATGGTTTGAGGAGTAACATGCTGTGCAATACAACAGCAAGAAACAATAGGTTTAGTATATTAGGTATAGTGCATTAAAGCACATACCAGAGCATGAAACAACATTAGGTTTAGTATATTAGGTATAGTGTATTAAAGCACATACCAGAGCATGAAACAACATTAGGTTTAGTATATTAGGTATAGTGTATTAAAGCACATACCAGAGCATGAAACAACATTAGGTTTAGTATATTAGGTATAGTATATTAAAGCACATACAGTACCAGAGCATGAAACAACATTAGGTTTAGTATATTCTTTATTGCTATGTGCTCCCCATTACAACAAACAGCATCAGTAGTGTACACTTCAATTCAATCTAAAAAAAAGTAAAAAAAAAAACTGCAAGCAATTAGAAATGACAATTACTCTAGTCAGAGCATTAATACTTAAACGCAACGGATAGTACAGGGATACATACAGTACAATACATATCCTATACAGCATATCTGTCTGAGGCTCAGGGATTGTCAATGTAACACCTAAAATACTAGCATCCTCTTGAACTTTGAAAGCTTTGCATAATATTAGCAGCAATTCACTGTAGGCAGCAAGTCAACAACATGTATGTAAAATGAGAACAATAGAACAACAATTTGTAATGCAGGCACTGTGTATCATCAACATTGTTACATTATGCACTGTATATCATCTAAGCACACCATCTATATACTCTATTTTGCATTTTTACTCCTCTAGACTTGCCCGTTGCTGGGGGTATCTTTTCTCTAATGCTGAAATTTGGGTTCAAAGGGGACACATAGTCTACCTTCTACGTGACAGGATATCTCTGCCTGTGTTTCTGACACAACATCATTTTTTTTCACTATTTTTTAAATAGCTGTGAGACAACAGCCTTGTTGGGGTCCTACAGTATGCCTACCAGTGATAATACCCACTGATATGCAGCTCAGCAGGGAGACTAAAACTACAAAAAACAACTGGTGAAACAGCTTTCTCGGGTGATCAAATCTCAAGTACTGAGTATGTGTCCTGTGTGTAACTAAGCTCTAAAACTGCTTAAATGCTTCTAAAATATATCAACAATAACAATAACAACAACAACAAAAAAAATGCAATCGTAACTACATCGTATCATTTCTCTCTGGCTTGAACCACATCCAATTTAAATGAAGAGTAGACATTCAGGAGAAATAGGAATGTTGTCTGTTTAGGCTATTGCTCTTCACAAACCTTTTTTTGTGTGCTTTTGGCAGATGCTGTCATACATTGAACAGAATAGGAACTTCAACTCTCAATAAATACTTAAAGTTCTCTATGTACAAGAGCTATACAGTCACACACTTGGAGTGTGAACGGCTGAACGGTAACTCCCATTGAAATAGAAAAACAAAACGGTTTTCTTGTTATTGCAGTCAGATGCATTGTGGTTGTGATATAACCCTTGTTAATAATAATAAATATCCTTCTTAGACTTATTCAAAAGGAGTACAAAACCAGCGTGATGGTCTGTGAACCATGTTCCACATTCACGTCTTTTGTTAAGTCCATCTTTTGTGTTTGTGTCACGGAATGATCTAATATACTCACGTGCCACCCTGAAAGTTTTACGGTTCAAGTGTGACATTGACTGAGCACTTGATACAACTGGAAATAAGTTTCCTTTAAAAAAAAAAAAAAAAAAAAAAAAAAAATACAGTACACCAGTAGAGGGGAATGGGGAGAGTAGAGAGGCCGTGGTAACAACTGATTAGTGTGCCGGCTAGATGCTGCATGAGAGACAAAGCAATATGATATAATCCAGGCATTTCTACAGTTCACACCGACAGAACATCCAATTGAATACTGTGGAGCTTAAGGATACTGCGTGGAAGTCTGTGGTGCTCATTCAAGAGGTAATCTCTGCAGGTGCTTAAGGCCTGTTGGCTGCCTATTTGAACTGCATTCTGCATTGAACGTATAGAAAATTGATGAAAATCTAGACACGCAGACAACTTGTGCCAAACACATCCATGTGCACTTTTCCACATATGTGTGTGTGTGCGCACGTGCACGCACACGTGTGTGTGTGTTATTTAACACTGTGGGGCTTAGGTGTTCTGAATGAACTGAGGTACACATCATTCTAGAGGTACTCTCTGCAGTTAAATTAAGATCTGACTTCAAGAATGACCAATACTGTGACAGATTCAGTTGAAAATATGTTTGCAAAAAATGTCTGCATAGAGACCTGTTTTACATATGTATAAAAAGCACCAAATACGTGACTGCTTTTAGTATAAAATCCTCAGCTTAGTTTTTTTTTTCTTTAAAATAATACTGACATTTTACATATATAGTATTTACAGGAAATGTTTATAAATATCTAAATCTGTCAATAACATAGGTGAGCGCCAGTAAACACAAACGTAACTTAAGTCTCATATTCTAAACAACCAGAGCCATTTTCCTACTGAGTAAGTGAAGCCAATGTGCAAGCCCAGGATGACCAAGCAATTGGTAAACGGACACTACGGATTTATTTATTTTTGTCACGCCTGTCTCATGTTGCAGAGAAAATGGCTCATGTTTAGACCATTTCTGCGAGGAGGGGGGTTTAGTTTGGGGCACTGCGTGTGTATGGGATTGGGGTCTATGATCTGAAAGTGAACCAGCACTTTTTTCTCTCTCTTTCTCTCTCTCTCTCTCTCTCCCTCTCTTACTCTCGATCAATCCTAATCTCTTGCGAGGGCCTTGTGCAGTTAAAAACAAAAGCTGTACATCTACTCAAAAGAAAGAGTTCAGGAGAGGCTGGCCGCCCGGCTTCACCGCTGCACTTCGCTGAACGCCGGGAGCCGCCGAATGTCCGTGCTGGGGCTGTCCGACCTCCGGGCGTTGCCGTTACCGCCGCCACCGCCGCCTCTCTTCCCGGAGCCGTGCGTGTTGGGCGGGGCGGCCTGGCTCTTGCCGGCGTGAGGTGGCGTCTGCCGGGTGGCCTTGCCTCCCTCAGAGCCTCCGCCGCCGCCGCCTCTTCGCTGCGGCGGGGACGTAGGGGCCGTTCTCGGAGAGGACCGTCCGCCCGCGTTGCTCCCCCTGGAGGAGGAGGAGGTCTGACGTGGCGGCAGAGGACCGGGGAGACCGGCGAGGCCCGCGAGGCTCCCGTTGGCCGACAGCGTCTCCAGGAGCTGGGAAGCGGAGCCGAAGCGCACCTCTTCCTCCCCCTCGGACAGCAGCGGCGCCAGGGTGCCGCTCCGCTTGCTGCAGGACTCGCAGCACAGCTTGTTGTAGCCGGGGATGGAGCAGTAGCGGGCCAGGACCTCCATCTGGCAGAAGATGGACTTGTCCCCTGCACACAGCTCATCTGAACACAGGGGAAAACACAGGGAGAGGCTCAGCTTCTCTTGCTCTCGCTAAGAGAGACAGACAGATCATGTGCAGGAACAGCTGGTGGGAACAGCAGGTATTACTGGCCAAATGCCATTCCGCAGGTTTTGATAGCGCGCTATAGTCGAAGGTTGGAGCATATGGGGTGTAGTAGGGTGTTTGCCAAATCAAAATGAATCAGCTCTTGCGAATGTCAGCTATCTGCACATTTCCATTTTCATGGGCTTTTCATGTGGCTAAAAATACTTCCTGTGAAATCTCATGCCCTGCAGTACCAGCAATGGAGGGAATAATAGCGTTGGTCACACTAGTCTCACTCTGGACCGGCTTCTTCATGCTGCAACACCAACTTCCATCATTATCATCATACATGGCTTCTGTTCATGGCGGACGTGTAACTGCAACACACGACATTTCCTTTGATACTAAATGAATTATTAGCTGTTGCCAGCTGATTGTGTAACTATTTTTGTCACAGTTTAGATAAGTTGCCCCGAGTCCTCTGCCTATACATTAATTGTGTTGAACATTCTTGGCACAGTGCAGTGGAAGAGCTCCTATAGATGTAGTGTAACAAAATCCACATTGTGGATACAAAACCATAGTTTGAAAGGACAGACATGTACCTGGCCTGCTAATAATGCATGTTTGAGAATGCATTTAATTGATAAGGCAAATTAGGTGTTGGGTATCTTTATGGATAATATGCACTATAATGATAGTACTAACTAATAAAAAAAAATCCAGTCAACTCAGCCAAGAGCAACACATCCACACTGATGTGAAAAAAAAACAAGACATAACATCACATCACTTTATGTTATTTTGACATTGATTGCACAGCTATCCAGTCTAAATAATAACATTCTCTTTGTCTAACTCTGTTGAATGAAATCTGTATTTGTGGACAGCTAATGTGGACACACCCTATATAATAGACGGTTTTGAGATAAACAAAGACCTTCCTGTGGCTCCTGATCCACTTAAATGACATGCTGCCTACACAGGCCATCCCACGCTACCTTATGGGTCGCAGAGGCCTCTTAATTAATTTCCATCGTAATATTCCTTTAATGCCATCAAGCTTATGTACCATTTGTTTCCTGGCAGGGCCCCTGGGGTCTTTCTAGTTTGCTGATGAAAAACAGAAACATAATAATTAAAAAACCTATTAAAAAAAACGTGTTTTGTCCCTTTAATTCTATTTTCAGTTGGATGGGCTGGTATAGATGACATCCTTGTGTCCACAGTGCTTATCAAGAACAAATGGTATGTGGTCTTAGAGGTGTGTGTGTGTGTGTGTGTGTGTGTGTGTGTGTGTGTGTGCACCCTATGTATTTCCAATCAATACAACTCCAAATGGAAGTGTCTGCAGGACAGGAGCTCTTATTCCCATGTACTCCCGATGCTTTTGTGCCTCAGGTTCAACCATAAAAAAGAGCTTCAGACAAAAAGGATTCCATTCAATTTAATCTAGTGAGGCTAATGTGAGGTAGAGTCTAAGCACTCCAATTGATACTTAACTGTAATAGCTTTCACAAGACCAAGGTAAGGGAAGTACGGGTACGCAATACCATGCAGCAATGTGCTACTATGCTTTTATCGAGATTGGCTTGGGTCTAAACTAGAAAGCCTGCCGAAACGTTATCCATTAAATTACGTTAATGCATTTGGAGCCAGACTGTGCCACATCTTCATATTTTAAGTTTCTCACTAGAGGTCACGGTGTTTTTGCATGTATTACTCTCTGTGTACACACGCTTTTATCACACGCAACTATCATCTTCAAATTCATTCTGATGGCAGGGCAGATAAACACCTATGCCGCTCCCAGCATGTTCCCAACAGCCTTCCAGGATATTACGTTATGAAGTTCTGTGTTGGCAAAATGAAAGAAAACCTTTCACAGAAACATAGCTGACTATAGAGCTAAAAAGACAGCATGTTAACCAACTTCTAGCCAATGCCAATACGGCTATGGGGAGGTGTTTACAAGGCAGTTAGCTCGCTAGTTTTACACAAAACTCCATAGTGTTGCTTTAAGGAGAGTGTCTTTTCGGGATAGAAAATCAAGCTCAGGCGACAGACCAGTTTAATATTTAAAAGTCAGTGGCTGAGCAACAAAAATCAAAGAGCAGGATAAAAGGAAAGAACATACAGTATCCCTGATGTGTTAAAAAAAAGACCATTTGAAGCATTTTGCTGTGTCAGTTAATGCACACAGCAAAACACTTCAAATGGTCTTTTTTTTGGCAGTGAGGTATATTTCTTCATCATCACATGCAAAAAAAGAGTATAAGGAAGATACTTACTTCTCAGTACAAAAAATACTCAAACTTCCTAACTGCACTGTTTATATTGTACATTTAAAGAATTATGCAAAGAAAAATAAGTATGGCATCATACAAGTTTGAAGCACAAATTGAGTCATATGGCTTGGATGAATTATTTAAACTATTTCAATTTGTAATCCCACTGTTTGGAAAAAATATGAAATAACGGAGCAACCAAAATCTCACATCTTAATGCCACTCAGGGAAAGGGTATAAAGAACAGCCTCCAGAAAGAGATGCAAAAAAATTCTGGATCACTTTTGAGTCTTTGAAGCGCAAGGAGGACAAAATAAAACAATTGCAAACACAGTCCTGCCCGGGACATATAACAACTAAAAACCATGTGTACAAACTTTGTGTTTTGTCTTTGAACGGTTCTATATATACAGTACTGTATATTCCACCTAGACTAGTCATCATCAGAACTGCATGTCTAAGAAGAAGTAAAGGTGGACAAAAGAGTTCCATTTCAGATACCCGCTGTCTACACATGCACCATGGAGACACATCTCCAAAAGCTTCCAACAGTTACTGTACACCAGAATGCAGGTTTCCCTGTGAGTTGAGAGGGAGGTTTTCTAAATGCACTGTACATGTTGTGCAGCTGCTGTACTAGCTCAAATCAAATCAAATCAAATCAGGCTTATTGGCCATGTATACCTGCGTATACAAGGAATTTGGTCTCTGCATTTATCCCATCCGTGAATTAGTAAACACACAGTGAGGTGAACACAATAACCCGGAGCAGTGAGCTGCCTTCATACAGCGGCTCTCCAGGAGCAGAGGTTAGGTGCATTGCTCAAGGGCACTTCAGCCGTGGACTGGTCAGGGATCGAACCGGCAACCCTCCGGTTACAAGCTCGAAGCCCTAACCAGTAGGCCACGGCTGCCTGGCTACCATATTTACCATGTTTACAGAAGCTTCTTCAGCTTTGAAGTGCAGAGGAAGAAAATCACACAAAATAATAGGAGCATCTACGGTTGGATGGACAATCGAGTGTCTTACGATGTCCTGGTGATTGTGATGTTTATGTGTGGCTGTTTGTGCGACGCACCTTGACAAGGCCCTGGCCTGCACGGCCGAATCGTCTCGGGCCTCTCCCCACCGCACTGGTCACCGATGCGACATGTCACAAGTCTTCGTGATACCCCTTCCCCACAGGTCACCGAACACTGCAAGGAAAACAGACACATACAGGATGACTCAAGATTGATACAAACAAGACAAGACAACAACAACAACAACAAGGGCTTCATTATCAAGCATACTGTAGGAGGTGTGCACAGGGCAACTGTTGAAACTTTAATATTCCTCCCCCAGCCTGATTATAATGAGAAATATACTGCATCTCACTACACCAACTGTGTTAAGGGAGCATAGATCATTAAGGCACCTACAATAGAGACTGGTACATTTTCACACATTTCTTCAAAACAGTGATACACTGGCCAAGGCTAGACCAGCAGGTCATTAAAAGAAAGAACCTGTGAACCAAGTTACTAATTAGGCCTGAACAACAAACATCACCAGCTGTTGGTAGCTGCACACTGACTGAAAAACACATCAGCATGATGTGAAGCATCCTGATATTCCTCTACTGTCTTCAGCAAATCTACTGTCCTTGCTTGTCACAAATCACCTCCGTACTTTGATGTCAGTATACTCTTCAGAATGAAAAGTACACTGTAAAAAATTTACTGTAAAATTTACAGTAACTTACTGGCAACAATTGGCCAGTAAGTTACTGTGAATACCTTTTACAGTAAAGGTACTGTATTTCCATTTACAGTATTAATATATTCACTGTAAAATGAAAAACAATTAAATACTGTGATTTCAGTCGTATTTACAGTAACTTACTGGCCAATTGTTGCCAGTAAGTTACTGTGAAAACCTTTTACAGTAAAGGTGCTGTATTTCCATTTACAGTAACTTACTGGCCAATTGTTGCCAGTAAGTTACTGTGAATACCTTTTACAGTTAAGGCACTGTATTTCCATTTACAGTAACTTACTGGCCAATTGTTGCCAGTAAGTTACTGTGAAAACCTTTTACAGTAAAGGTGCTGTATTTCCATTTACGGTAACTTACTGGCCAATTGTTGCCAGTAAGTTACTGTGAATACTTTTTACAGTAAAGGTACCGCATTTTCATTTACAGTATTTTATGTATTCGCTGTAAAGTGAAAAACAATTGATTTTAAATTAAGATATTTTTTTTTTTAGTTGTATTTACAGTATTGGTTGTTTCCCTGTAGAAGCTAGGTCAGTTAAATACTGTGAATTCAATTGAACTTACATTAGCAATCATTAATAGAATAACTCATATTCCAAAATATTTCAGTTAACTGCAGACAATAAAACAATTTTAACTTTTGTTATTTATTTAAGACATTTCAAATGTATGACTGAAGTGGATGTTGACAGACAACAGTAGACATGGTTTGAACACAACCACAACCTTATCTGATTTGACACAGATAAGGGGGTTAAAAGCGCAGTGTGTGTAAGTGCAGTATGGCAACTGGCAAGTCTATGTAATGTAGTATAAGGAGTTGTGTGTGTACAGGATGCGGAGTAAAGAAACTCATCCCCAGTCTGTTTTGTGGGTGTTCCCTCAGTCTGCCACGTGGGAACAGAGACGTCTGCTTGACCTCAGTGGTTTAAACAGTCCGTGGTCAGAGCGTGAAATGTCTTTTGAAATACTTTTGGGCCGTTGTTGTACTCTTCTGGTATAGGTATCCTGCAGGGTAGGGAGAGGTGCTCTGATGGTACCTTTCGCAGTAAATGTCAAGTGTCTGAAAAAGAGAAAGAAAGCATACATTACAATTGACCCCGTTCATGAATATACAGTAATTAATGCAAACTACTCCGGTTGTGTGACAAATAAAAGCAAACACACACTAGTCAGTTGCAATAGATAGAAGTAATGCAGATGTGTACAATACACCACCATAGCAAAGTTTGGGAGTTCACTTTGATATGTCCAGTGTTTTTTTTTCGAACATTTCGAAGTGACCCTACACTTCTGAACAGAAGTATGTCTATGTGATATCATACCTAATCTCATAATTGCCTGCGGCAACTCTGCCTTCATGCGAACACCACTTTTCTGATGCCTAACATACTGTAGGCCATCTCCCATCTGACTTGCAATAGCAGCCTCTGGCTCCAGGCTGGGACTTCTGGATGGCTCCTAAAAAGAATAAACAGCAATTGCCATTTAATTTGTTAATAAACAGCAATTGCCATACAAAACAAATCATAGCTTTAAAAAATAAGCAAGGCAATCAGATGTAGAAATAGAAATGATAATTACCTTGCCATGAGGCACCCTTGCCACCCTTGTCACCATCTATGTTACTTCTTGATATCAGTTTATTTATGAACATAAATAAAACACAAACACTTACACCATGTTGAGGGCAGCAGCCATGGCTAACAGACATCATCAGGGTAGTGCCATCAGGTAGTGCCATCAGGGTAGACCGACTTCGCCCTGGACAGTTGTTGACAGTTGAGCCCACAAAGTCATAACAGACACATGAAAGGAGGGGATAAACTAAACAGTTACAGACACAAATACAGTACATGCACACATATTAAATGCTATATGCGTGTGTCTCTATTTGGTGAGTGAACTCACTTGCAGGCTTGGAACTTCTTCCTCATGGAAGTGACACACATTTGGAACATTCCAAAATGCACACAGCCTAAGTGTCTCTGACACAGCGTTCTCAGGGCAGCAGTCCTCACACCACCTACTAACAGAGGGAACAGCAAGAGGCTTACATTAATTAATACATTGCAAAACACACAGAACATGAAAAGACCATCACTGAAGCACTACTACACTCACATGCATCTTAAATAAACACATGCCTCAATGTAAGTCACCAAACATTGGGCAAATAAAGGCTATAAAATGAATACCATTTAGCCAAACACTACCCTTCACAAACTAAAGATCCCTTTACTTATCGGCATGATATTTCTAGTAATTGAAATTCCCCAAATGCTCCCCTTTCACATCCACTATATGATGGATCTATGAGCATGACTGCAAAACTACAGTTCCTAAATTAGGGGTGAGATAACTTACACATCAGCCTACTTCATTAATTTGTTTTAATGGTCCTCTTTCCAGTTATAGCAACACTACATATTATGCATCAACACACTACATGTATTAAGTTTAACGTTAACTACCCATGCCCCATGGAGTTCGCAAAGTAATGTTACTAACTAGCTGCTAACGTTAACAACTTTCACCTGTGTCTGTCTGCTAGCTAACTTCAGCCTTCAGCCTGCATGGTAACTTTATCCACTTTAAGCTAAGCTACTTGCGTCTGATATTTCATTCAAACTAAAACTCTACATTCATAACAACATATCAGACTGAATTATTGCTAGATATGATATTGACTATCATTCGAAAAATCCCACATGACATGATGGTTAAGTTAGTTACTGGAAAAGTTAACATTAACAGCTAACATCGCTAACGCTAGCGACGTTAGCTCGCTAGTTCTAGCTATCGATATGTGCTATGCTGATTCTAACATGACAATAATGGCTTTGGTTAACATTTCATTGTGAAAACAATACATTTCTAATAAATTCCCGTTTTCAATTGGCATACAAAAGTACTGTAATTCTTACCTTGAATATGATGTTTGTAGGCTACAGAGTTGAAGATTGCAGTCAGATTCATAATTGAAAAGTGACGGTTGATGGTTGAAGTGAAGTCACTCTGGCTGGAGTTGAAAAGTCAGGGGTGGGGGATGGGAATTACTGCGTGTGCGCATGCGCTTATCAAGAGGCGATAAGCAGCCGTTAAAAACAATCGTGGAAAATTATTAGGCTGAAATGTGTTATGCTTGCTCAATAGTGTGATCAAAGCCTTAATTCTTGACATCAAATTGACTTTCTCAACCGTCTCTGGTATGTCATTATGAGTTAAAAGAAAGATAAGATTAAAAAAGGGAAAACACAGTAGGCTAGTTTACTTAACTATTTACAGTAGCCAGGCTACTAGTGGCTATATTGTGATTTGTTTACAGTAGTGTTTTGGCTACTGTAATTTCTATGGTAACACTTACTACTGTAATTGTAGTTTACAGTAGAGGTACCGCATTTCCATTTACAGTATTTTATGTATTCACTGTGAAATGAAAACCAATTAAATACTGTGATTTCAGTAGTTTTACAGTAACTTACTGCCCAATTGTTGCCAGCAAGTTACTGTGAATACTTTTTACAGTAAAGGTACCGCATTTCCATTTACAGTATTTTATGCATTCACTGTAAAATGAAAACCAATTAAGTACTGTGATTTCAGTAGTGTTTACAGTAACTTACTGGCCAATTGTTGAAAAGAAAAAATACAGTAGTTTACTTTACTATTTACAGTACTATAGTGGCTATACTGTGTTTGTTTTACAGTAGTGCTTTGACTACTGTAATGTCTACAGTAACACTTGGACTACTGTAATTGTAGGGGCGTTACTGTAAATTTTACAACATTCTACTGTAAAAAGCATATACAGTAGTGCTACTGTGAAATTTCCTGTAAATAACTGTGAATTTCACAGCCATTTTTTACAGTGTAGGCAAACCTACTCACATAAACATATATCAGTCAAGGCACATACACAAGCACCAAAACGCCTTTTAAATCTTATAAGACATTGAGATCGCCAGGACATGAAAAAGATAATACACAAAACAACAGATGTGTTTAAGAAATAAAACCAGAATCTGTGAAGACTGCACCCAAAACAACCAACTGCCGAGAATAGACTATAATCAAATTGTCAACTGTTGTGTGCACCTCAATAATTGAATCTCAGACCTAACAGCTTGTGCTGTACAAGAGGGAATATTCTGTGTTAATGTGACAGCTCAATTATTTTATTGAATAGTTATTACACAGAAACAGATGCACACCATGCTCTCAACGTATTATATCTTGTCGCATTGTATAATAGTCACCTGATCCAACAACTCCATAAGACTCAGCAAGCGCTAGAAAACCCTGATGGGTTCCTATTAAATACCAATACATACATCTGCACTCAGGGGTCCATTCCTATAGTGACCAGCTGTAATGTAATAACATAAGCTTCTGTCAAAATCTTTTGAATGTGTGCAAACACTGCTGCAGATTTATGAAATCTCAGGAAATCCCCATGCACAGGTGCTGGTTGTTGGAAGCAGGGACATGTGAATGAATATCAAGCCTGACCACCGCACACACTGCATGTACTGATATTTTTATGCATCTTCAGGTCTGCTCCACACACCACAATCCCATGAATAAGTGACCCCTTGCCATCATCACATGACTCACTGACCCCTTGCCATCGTCACATGAATCAGTGAGCCCTTGCCAGATTGAGAGCAAGTTTTCGGCACTCAATCCCGAGGATTGAGTTGAATCAACAGTACATTTTGGCGCGGGCCCCGTTCTCTCTGCTCGTGGATGGTGGTGGGGGGTTGTCTGCGGATGGGTGGCGCCGCCTGTGGGCGGACTCTGACTGGCCATGCTCGGCCATGCTGCTCTGACGCGCGGTTCAGAGGTGGTGTGTGGGTTCGCCTGGGGGGGGGGGGGGGCATTGGGGGGGGCATTGTGGGTGGGTGGATGTTGCGTGCGTGGTGGGTGGGTGGATGTTTGCATGCGTGGTGGACGATGTGCGGGATTCTCTCTTCGGGTTTAACTGGGTAACCTATTCCTACACACCTGTCCCCACAAAAGAGGTGTGTAAAAGCGTTTTGTAAACCCTCTATAGTATAACCATTTATATCACCATTGATATACTTATTAATACTCAATATGACTTACAGTAATACTAACACACTCTATTTCTCTTCCCTTTCCCCTATACCTCACCTGTGAGGTAAACCATTACCAGCCATCAACCATCTCTGTGCCTGTCCCTCATCACACCTGAAGTCACATCCCTCTGACAGCCCTACCATCGCCATTGCCTTCGCCATCCCTATGACTGCCCTACCATCGTCTGCTGTGGTTCCCTGCCCGAATCTTTGGCCCACGCATCCCAGCGACCCATCACTTTCCGAAATAGCTAATGGATTACTAATGGACAATTTATTCCCTACACTGGACTATTTGAACTTTCATTGTCATTGTAACTTTCAAACTACAAATGACTGTACTGTAACTGACCCAAGGCAGATGGGTTGGGCCCTTGAGTCGTGGATCTGTCTGAGGTTTCTTCCTATATGTATCTCCAATTCTAGGGAGTTTTTCCTTACCCCTGTTACTCATGGGCTCTCTTTGAATGTCTAACACTCTGTAAAGCGCCTTGAGACATGTGTAATGTATTGGCGCTCTATAAGCGACATTAAATTGAAAATTTTCTCTCAAGTTAAAGTTGAATGAAGTGGGTATCTCTCCTGTTCTAGTTAACATAACGCAGTTCTGTGGTCCATGTCAAAACATTAGTCACCAGTACCAATCTCGGTTCAACTATTGATGAGCCCTGGTCCTTCTGTGGATTCATTATTAAATGTTATTATTTACTATAGCTTTAAATGGCTATTAAAGCTAATGTTGACTGATATTTAGCAGATACTTTTATCCAAAGTGACCCAGACTAGCAACAGTGGGAATCGAACCCTGGTCGACCCACTGTCAATTCAATTCAATTCAATTAAAAAAACTTTATTCATCCCCAAGGGGCAATTAAGAAGCACGCTGAGCAGTCCAGATCACAATAAACAGCCAACACACACACACACACACACACACACACACACACAAAATAAATAAATAATAAATAATGCAACTTTAAAGTGCAGTGCATTCATGTCCTTCAGGCCAAGGTCGGTCAGTGACGTGACCGCTGCTGCTCCCCCCTGCGGTGGCTTTACCTCGGACCAGGGTCCTGTCCTCCACGGGGCCACACAGGGCACTCTGTTGCAGGGCCGGCGGCTCTCCGGCTTCTCCCCGCTGCAGTACTTGCTGTGGACGGAGCGGTTGGTGCCCTCGTGGAGGAACTGCACACAGCGGACCGTGCGGATCTGGTAGCCCAGGCTGCCGCAGGTTTTGGTGCAGTGCTCCCAGTCCTCCGCAATCCATCTGCAGCGAGAAAGAAGAGACAGAAATGGAAAACAAAAGGACAATGATGACTAAAGTCACGCCAGAGCTCTGAGCTACACACAGAATACAAGAATATGGGATCTCTTCCAATCTTATCAAGGGACTTTTACACTATTTCCAATTTCCAGAAAAGTTTTAGAGGCCCGGGAAGCTGGGCATATTTTTCTGTGCTGTTCCAATTCCGAGCGACCCAAAGGCGGAATGGAACATGAGGCAGATCAATAGACCCGCATTCTTCTCTCGTTTCTACCAATGCAGGCTGGGTTTTTTTTTGTAAAGCTTTATCGTCTGTCTGAATCTGTTCACATTGCCAAAAAATAATGTTGGCCATGAAGCCATTCAACAAGGAGGCATCTTCTTCACCAGCTCACCGCTGATGCTTTCCCTGAATCCCTGCTTTCTATTTGCTTTTATCTGTCTTTTATCTGAGAATACAAAATACAGATAAAATGATTTTTCACTCCTCTCAAAAATGTCGTGTTGGAGCCCTACAGTGCCAAGCTGAATGGGCATTCAGTCATACATTCCAAATGAATAGAGCTAGAACCCTCAGTTCCGCTGTCCATTCTATTTAGAAACAATCTGAAGAGCAGAGCATTGAGAACTCCACCTGACCTACAGTAAGCATCTGGTCTGACCCCAGGACAGAGCCAGGATGCTTATATGAGCTGAACAACAGCAATATGTTACTAACTGAGCACACATTGCTCACAGTCACTGAATAAACGAGAATGTTTGATTCCTGTCACTGTGACAGTGGCCCTGCAGAAAGCTCAGCGCTGTTTGCCATGCTGGGTGAATAATTGGTTAAATCAACCACATGGTGGGCCTCCAGAGATTATTATTGTGTGTGTGTGCGTGGCCAAAGTCGGTGTATGCCTACAATAGCAAGCACAAATACATCGATCACAGCAGGATGCTTAGCATGAAGCCTTCCGAGTATGACAGATGGTTCTGAGGCTTCCTATTTCCACAGACATCTTTCAAGGAACTGTAACATGGATTTTTCTTTACAGTGAGGCGGCTCATGGAGGGTTCACGATTCATTCACTTCCTTTAAAAACACCTTAGCACATCATGAAGCAGTTCATTCAAGAGTTCGACCAGTTCCAACTGATGTGGTTAGCTCCATCACGTTCTCTAGCAGGCTCTTTGATTCATGAAAATGTTTCATAGTATCCAGCCACAACAACAGTTACACTCTTTATGGTGCCTTTTAGAATGTTAAAATCTTAAAAAGGAAAAAAGAAAACTTCACACTGAAGGACGCATGCATATGCTCACAACCACACACAAACAGAAAAAAAAATTAGAACATCAAAACCACAAATTAGTGAATGTGGATTATGTATGAGATGTTTACTAAGTTGCTCGCTAGCCCAATATTCTGTTATCACCTCTGAGAAAACTGACGTGCTGAAAGACTAATCCTAAATGACTCATCCACCCAGCAGAGAAGGCTTGTGTGTCTAGGCGCACACAATGTTAAGGGAAGTGCTTTTTCATGTGGTGGAAAAAGTGCAGTTAATCTGTTCAGCTGCACATTGGAAAGTCATCTATGGCTCTACTTTTCTCTTGACTTTTGAGGAAAGTGAGTAAATGAGAGAGAGAGAGAGAGAGAGAGAGAGAGAGAGAGAGAGACGACAGCGAGAAAGCTAGTGTCATATGTAATCATTAAAGTGAAATAATGGCATCGTTTGTGATATGATGGAATGTATTCGAGAGACAGCCTGTACTCACTGAGGCTGTGTGCAGTCTTGAAGGTTACACATCCTCCTGATTGGCTTGGGCTTCTTGCTGACATCACAATAGCTGCGGTGAACCATCTTGTTATCCCCTTTTTTCCGGCAGCCATACTTGGTATATTGGAAACCTGTAACAAGCACACAAACAAAGCATTTTGTTTTCTTTGAGTGATGTCTTAGATACAGCATGCACATCAACGGCAAAACGGCCAACTTTTGGATTTGAACTGTTCATCTGAAATAATGTAACAGCTTTGGTCAACAGTTGGATGATCTAATTAACTTTTAATCTGAATGACCAGTTAAACGGACAACTGTTGGAAGATGTAATGTGCTGTAATGTGTTGCATTTGAGGGAACGGCGAGATGGCCAGCTAGATGGCAGTGAATGAAGAGTAGCACACCTCCTGCGCAGGGTCTTGAGCATTGGGACCAGCTCTTTAGGGCCCACTCGTACGTGTCCTCCTGAATGACATTGTTGTTGTTGACTGGCACCGAGTCCTCATGAATAATGTACTTGTACATCAGCGTAGATCGGGTCTCATTGTCCTTGGGGATAATCTAACACAAATAAGGTAACAAACCGCACAGCCTTTAATCAAGGAAAATATATTCATGCACGTGGATGAAGTGTTTTTTTTTCCCTTTTTTTGCTTAAGCAGGTTTGTGTAATCTCCTTTGTAAATCCAGAACCCTATAGACAGAGTTGTGACCACTCCATTCATGCCAAATGTTCCTTTTTTTATACAAATATGGCAACTCATGGTAGCCTAAAACAGTTCTCGGAAGTTAAAAATTAATATTAGCTACCAACATTAATCCGCTTTAACCCTCTCTGGCGCTACAGCTACAGCAGTATGGACCATCAAACAAGGCAAACAAATGAACAACAATACGTTTCTTCCAGTAAACAACTAGCATTTAAAAACAACTAGCAGTGTGAAAAGACATTTCTTTAAATAATCTCAATTGCTATTTCTCCATAATACTTCAGCAGGTCCATTGATGGAGTATGTTTTAACGCCATTTACATCAACCTATTTTAGCTCCTTCCAGTCTAACATCCACACTACACCAGGTCCAAGTGTACGTTTTAGAACACTGGTCTGATGTTTTTTTGTTGTTGTTTAAAAAAAAAAAAAAAAAAAATTAACACATGTGTCTCTATCACATCTGGTGTAGCCAATTCCACTGATTATAGTGGAAGCTAAAGAATATTGCACCAAATGCTCCACTTCAGTTACAGTATGTGCCCAGGCTAGCCTCCCTGCAACAGTGAAACTTGTGTATTACTGTGCTTGGACAATAGGCAGGAAGGCTGCTGTGCTTATTTACCCCCCTATGTGAGCCTTTCATTTCATGCCTCAATTGTAATCCAGTCAAAGCTGTGTTCAAGGCCAAATGAGACATAAAAAAAAGATCCATCTATATGTTTATAATGTATATATTGTACTATAGCACATGGTGTATAAGAATCCAGATACACAGCGTTGTGTCTATTCAAATTAGGCTGCTCAGAGCAGTGCTAAATATTTTGCCACATATCAGTGCCATGACATGCATTTAGTATTTTAAATTATTATGTGAGTGTGTGTGAGCATTGTTTTAGAGGCTGCACAAGCAAATTTCATTGTATGGTACTAGTCTACTGCACAATGACAATTAAAGTCTTTTCTATTCTATTCTATTATTTAAGCAATAAGCCCCGAGAGGCCGTGGTTTACACTGAATTTAGAACAGCTGAGGGACGTTTCTACGTTTCTGGATTCTATTCTATTTTCTCAAATCCTGTGTTAGTGAAATGAAGGACAAAATACTAATCAGGATATATGCACATGTCCCCCTCTGTTAATGTGTCTGGCGAGATGTCAACGGGTTTTGTTTAGTCTTCCTTCATTTAGCATATGGAGCACACTTTGAAATGCAAGAGCATCTCATACTATGGAAACTAACAGTCAGCCTTCATCCATTTTTCAGCCATTTGTTTTCTGTGTTTTTCGCTTCATTTCATGTCTAAAATCATCTGCCTGGTAGTCAGAGTCATTTCACGGAAGAGTCCAATGTCTAAATGAGCAAATTACAGACTATTTTCTTCCTACTCTTCTACCAGTTTCCAGTGTTAATGGCAGCTTCATACTCTATCCTGAGATAACAACAGAAACAGAAGGGCTCCTCTGGTCGTTGGCATGATACAGTATATTCTGGACAATAGGTATAAAGGACATCATTTACTTTCAGGAAATAGATAGATAGATAGATAGATAATTTATTGATCCCCAAGGGGAAATTCAAGGTCCCAGCAGCTTAAGACACCACACACAACATACAATACAATTTAAAACAACACAAGCTACTTAGGATTGCTGCCTCTCTCGTCGGTGCCGGAACCGAATCGAAGCTAAGTGGTAGGTGCTAACAGTTGTTGCTTAGCAACTCTTTCTTCTGGAACATTGGAATAATGCCCCTTTTACACCTAATTGAGATCATCTTCAAAGCCTAATTAAAAAAGTTGTTACCAGGACGACCACGGCATCATGTAGAGGCCCCTCAGTGTGCAGCGTCTCCACGTCCTCCTCGATGAGGTAGTTCCATTCCACGCCGAGGTCAATGAACGTCCGTGACCTTGCCTCCTCGCCTTTAGCGTTGAGGATGTAGTGTCCCGTGGCTTGGTTCTTGATGGCTGAAAGCAATCATGTTAGGGACCTTCATTTTATGAATGCTCAAGAGGAGAGTGCTAAAATCATTATGATTATTTTCTATGCGTGGAGCATGCATTAACTCTGTGGCCTACAGCTCAGAGTGGTTCAGTATCTACTGTAATTGCCAAGGTTTCAGAAAATCTAAGCGACGTCGCTTTCATCCTTCTGCCTGCTTGAGACGATATAAAACAGAGAATGATCTTTTGATGAAAGGGGGACTATAATTATGCCAAAGAAGAAGCACAAGGACATTCTGACATGTGCAATGTTCCCAGACTCTGATGAATGGCGACAGGTGTGTGTGTGTGTGTGTGTGCATGTATGCACCCGCGGAGAGCATGGCAGCGACCGGTTGAGCATTTGACTGTATGCCGCTGGCAGTTGCCAGTTCAAATGTGTCAGCATGTCAAGCACTTCACCATGACTGCTCATCACCTCGTCTCCAGTGATGGTGAGACATGATAATGAATGCACGGCGCCCACCCTCTACAGAACTCTACAGAACTACACTAGCAGCGACAGCAACGGGGAAGCAGAACAGCACATGTCACATATTATGTATCCAGTGCCAAACTGTGCTGGTGTTTACGAGTTGAGTTCACATGAAATACTTCCAGCAGACATGGTATGGTCTCTCACATGCAGCAAGTAAAGGAAAAGTCAGCTGCAACCAGATTTTGCTCCCTATCATTTAATAATATGATACAATTCTGTGATGTTTCGGGCCTATCAACCCTTCCTCAGACATACCATACTGTATACTGTACTGTGTGCAGAGACACCCATCCAGTACATACACACGGTGGGCTCATGACCCCACTTGATTGAAGGTGTTTAACTATGAGCTATTTGAAGGTTCACAACCATGATTGGGAGCAGACTGCCACAGACTTTTATCTTAGCTTTCACTTGCTACTTTGCTTCTAGTCCTGCTCCCATTTTTAAATCAGGATGAGCGTGCTTTGAGTGCACTCTCATGGTCTCTCAGGTATGACATGTTTATTCGGTGACCAATGATCCTGTGACTTGATTTGAATAGAATCCTGATTACTATATAAATGCACAGAGTGTGATATTTATATTCAAGCCTCATTAACCATATCCAACCAAATCTGACTCGAAAGTGTACTCACCAGAGAAGGTTCTCAATGGATATTTACAATACCTGACCTATATGAAGACACTATAAGATATACCTCAACATTAATGAGACTACCTAATTACCATCAGTTATAGTGAAAAAAGTATGTGCACATCCCAGGTCAAGGTGCTTTTCCATTTTTTACTACCTAATTACCATCCTAATTACCATATTTACATAAACCGCCCACTCTCAATCAGCTGTATAATCTGAGAGGCTGCAAACCTTCACAGCATGGCATTTAGACTATGTGCTACCAGGGTGAGAGTTGATAGGAATACTGTTACTGTAATTAGTATTGTATTGTGTGATTTAACCACAAAACCCACTAATTGACTCTATAAAGGTCCCTAAGAATATGGAAGTAGAGAATAGGAGTTCTTGATAAATTCATTGCAATTTCAAATTATGTCTGTGACGGGGATGTCGGGCCATAATTTTGGCATGGGCAGATATTGATCCGTGAAATGTTGATATGCTGATTTTTGTGTTTAATCAACCAATAGTATAGGATACTAAACCACTAGCCTGGCACGCCCTCCCAGTGACGCAACGCCTTCAGGCTTTTGCTGCTGGTCTGGTCAACTGCTCATTGAGAAGGATTTCTGAGTTCCCGAAATCTGCGGAACTGCCCCCTTTGGTCGAGAACCAATCAACTTTGAGCAGCTCCAACGGCTCTGGGTAGAGGCGTGTTCAAGGCAGCGGAAAGAGTGTTGTTATTGGTTTAAACTCGGCAATCCGCTTTCTGACATCTACCAGTAGCAAATCGAGGCACTTAAAGGAGGCGGGTCAACCAGCGCTGTCAAGAAACCGTGTTAGCACAGGCTGTTGGTCAGACTAAAGTCTCGCAGAGCCTTTGAAAGTCGATGGTAATCAGGCTACTAAACCACAATAACAATGTAAAAAAAAAAAAACCTTACCAGCTCGAAAACTCAAGAAGAATTATATAGTGCATTCTAGCAAAATACTGTGATGACTGAACAGATCCTAAAGCACCCACAGAGTGCCTTTACATGTCATTATGTAAATGCATTGAAATTCAAAGCTGAATGTTCTGTACATACAGTAGGAGAAACAGTGGCCAGGGAATAATTGAGACAATGTAATGTCCATAGTGTATGCATGAGCATGGCGTCCGTCATAGAGCTTTGTCACTTACCAAGAATTTGAGGGGAGGCCTCATGTTCTTGAATGACCACATGTCTAGCCCCAGGAGGGATGAGAAACATCTTAAGGTAGCCTTTATTTGCGCATGTGTGTGGTGGCAGTAGAAGCAGAGAGGGTTTGGGAGAGATAACAGAAGCAGTTAGTGAGCAGGAACAAGTATGTTTGCTTTTTTTTGTTTGCTTTGCAGACGTGGACATCCTCCTCTAATCGAAAAGGCTTTACGCTTTGCTCTAACTAACAACAAGCTCAGGAGATGAAAAGGGAGAGATCTATGTTATCGGCTCCTCGAGACCAGCGGCACACAAGCCTACAGGAGGAGAGAAATTCAGGTGAAAGACAACATGACAGGCTTGCCAGCGTCTTGAAATCACTCCAGGATCCATCAAACGTGAACGTTGAGTCACGGTGAAATTACATTCAACTTCAAATTCGACAAACATGTGAATTTATGCTGCGTTTTTCGCCAAATGATTATACATGATAAATTGTCTTTGGAGTGATTAAAAGCAGGATGGCAGAACCCTCAGAGTGTTTAAGAAAAATAAAAAAAAAATAACTCAGAGCATTGCGGCAGAGTGATACTAGAGCTGCAAAGCTGCCTCCTTTCCCTCTACTTTGGATGTCCACTGGTCTGCAAACCCCATACAGACTCACCAAGCACATTCCTAGAATCCTCGGTCTCGTTCAGGAACACGTGGCGTGCTCCTTTCGGCAACGAGAAAGCTCCTCTCGTCTTCCCTTCAGATAGAGAAATTCCTTCATTATACTTTCTTGTTTTGCAGTGCTCTCTTTTGACTGGCTTTGTGAAGACAGACTTTATTGAGCTGTCAATAGATTCGAAAGTGTCCTTTTCAAAAGTCAGCGTGTGGGGGTGGAGGTTTGGGGAGCAGTCAATGTGTGTAAATGTCTGCCGGGTAAGGGATGTCAGCTGTCAGTTTCAGTTGTGCTAAAGCTGGAGTCCTGCCGAGTAAATTTGGGCTGCTGTAAGCCTCAGTGTTCTAATGTGCGATCTTTTCAGCCATTCTCTGAGACGGCCAGAGCTCTTTAGTACATTGTCAGCTAAGGTCGCGCAGAATCGACTTTCACAGTCACTTATGTGTATGTGTGTGTGTGTGTTTGTGTGTGTATGTGTGTGTGTATGTGTGTCTGTGTGTGAGTGTGTGTGTGTGTGTGTGTGTGTGTGTGTGTGTGTGTGTGTGTGTGTGTGTGTGTGTGTGTGTGTTTGAGGGTTTGTGTGTGTGTGTGTGTGTTTCAGAAAGAGAGGGACAGAGAGGGAGAGAGAAAGAGAGAGAGAGAGAGAGAGAGAGAGAGAGAGAGAGAGAGAGAGAGAGAGGAGAGAGAGAGAGAATCCTCTATTTGTCTGGGGAACCAATTTATCGACTTTCAAAGAAAACTACCAAGTAGTATTTGTGAGTGAAGTAAGTGTCTTTGGATTCTAAGTATCAGGGATACTTTTGAACCTTGGTTGTGTGCATGCTTGAGTGAGATTGTCATACTCTAACAGTCGGTGAAAAAAGAGCATTACAAAACAAGGGGAGAAGAGAAGAGATTAGAGAACACCGGATACTTGCATATTGCGTTCTCCAACAAAGGGATTTCTTTTTGGCATCTCTTGCTTAACTGTTTTCCTGTTAAGAGAGTGAGTGGTGGGGATTAACAAAATGGGACAGTTAGAGATGGAGCTTGTTTTGTTTTCATGCCATGAGTCAGTCATTTACAAATGCACACACACACACACACACACACACACACACACACACACACATACTGTACAGTACACACAAACGCACACACACGCACACACACACACACACAGAGTGAGAGACACAGACGCTCACAATCACTCATGATGGTGTTAATGAAATCCTGACAAACTGCCAAAAAAGAAATCACCTCACACTTTGCGCTTAAGAAAAACATTCAAGATGACAGCACAGAAACATTCTGAGGACATAAAAACAATCATATTGGCAGGATAGTGCAACCAAACAAACAAATAAACAAACACACAAACAAAAACATCTTTCACTGAAGCATTGATCCTGCCATCTGTGTGTGTGCGCGCATTGGAGTGCCCAAATCATTCTCCAAAGACTCATAAGGGAGCCAAAATTGGCAAAGGAAGAAACTACAGTGCACAGGCACAGCACTGGCCTACAGATACTGAAGGCATTCACAATCACTCCTAATTCCGTACCACAAAATAAAGCAATTAAATACATTTTATAAATAAATATGTACTGCTTTCAGAGGTCTGCTAATTAGAAGCGGACATCATTGTAACTCGTTGCGAGCCTGACACAGATAATGACTTCTTGGGCTGAGTGGAGGAAGAGAATTAATTTAGTCAGAGCGTGACAGGCTAGTTAACATCTGTGGCACGTCAAAGAGGGGAGAGCCAATATGGCAGCCTGAATGCATACATTACATGCTTGATTGAATACGTTTTAGGTCCTATATGCATTCAAATGAAGAGATTGTTGAAGTAAAGTTCGTCAAAGTTGGGCCACCATGCAGAGCAATAGAGTTGCAAGTATGACATTTACATTATCAGTGACAATGAATCTTGAAGGAATGCAAATAGAAGTAGAACAGAGCAGGACTCTGTGCTATTCATGGTCCTTTTGCTCCAAAAAGCAAAACAAAAATGGCTGCTGCAAGGAACAGCAAACACACACACATCAATCAATGTATTAATCAATCATCATATCCAGCTAATTATCCATAATCATAACATTCAGCCAATCTAATAACAATCGTCACACTATATCAAAAGCGCTCAAACAATATATTCTGAGAACATGACTGTAACCATACAGCCACCATACGTGTGACAGAAAGAACGGCTTTAATAAATGTAATCTCATTGTCATGGATAATATATGCATCTGTAAGTGGGCTTCACTTTTCCAAGATTATTGGCTGGTTTCGGTGTGTTATTCACCCAACTGCAGCAATAAAGAGACTCGGTAATATGCCCATTAATGTATGCTAGAGAGTCTTCATGCCTAACCACAGGAGACACAGCTCAATTCAAGGATAAGTCAAGCAGAAATGTTCTACAAAGTGGCCACAACCTCAGTAGAATCAAGCGGTATTCTAAGCATAAAGGAACGTTCCACACAACAGATTGTGCTTTTTTTTTAACTTCCAAATAAAAAGTGGAATAAAGGTGTTGAGCAGGGGTTGGCTTCCGTGCCTTTGCGAGTTAATTGGAGCACGTCGGTTTCAGGCCGACCCACTTGCCTCACCCTTCACAAGACGGCCGAGGAACACACACGCATAAAAGGGAGCCCCAAATGGAATCGTAGCGCCCCCATTCAATAAGAAATGAAATGAGCACACAATGGCAGGAATCATCCATGCGTCAGTGAGGAAGATGGCAGGTTTAATGAATGCTATCTGCTCCATGGCAGCTGCAGATGGGGAGGTGAGGGAGGAAGTGTCCGTACCGGGTTTTTTGGGGGTGCGAGTGAAGGTTCCCTTCACCGTTCGGCAGTGGGAATTATCGCCTCCGCACACGCCACATTTATCCTCCACTTTGTTGGAACCAATTTCCCGGTCGCATCCCACTTTCTGAAAACAGAAACACACACACACACACACACACACACCCACACGCACACACACACACAACAGAGAGCAGGCACTGAAACGTATCGCTCACACATCAAGGACGCACGTAGACAGGTGTCACATCCCACGAAAGTGTTTCGAAAATGTGGCAGGTACGATAGCAGGCAGGATAAATACTGATCTAACAAGCACACAAAAAAACACCTACAGAAGCCACATTCGAAACCAAAAGCATTTCAATCTGAGACAGTTTAATCTCGTGGAGTGTGTACTGTAGGATAAAAACAGTGGAACGAACTGAAGTTACTGTTGAAAGGAGGCCGATGAATAAGCACCATGACGGGCTGGTAGACAAAGCCTGTGTGAGCGTTTTGGTACATGAAAGGCCCCCTGTTGTTAAACACAGTGGCACTGTCATGGATTTCTGCCAACTGTTACAGATACATTCTTTCACTCCCACAGGTTGAGGTACCCTCGCACAAAGGGCTCCGCGGGCTTACCACACACTCTCCCCGCACACAGATGCTGTAAGGATCCTTGTAGGAGCAGCGCGTGCCGTCGTGCACCAGCTGTTTCATGTACGCCACGTCTCCCGACTCCTTGGACTGGCAGTACAGGTGGCACCGCTTATGTGCTGCGGGGGGGGGAGAGGGAGAGAGAGGGATGGAGAGAGAGAGATAGATAGAGAGAGAAAGGGAGGGAGGGAGTGAGAAAGAGAGAGAGCAGAGAGAGGGTGGATGTGAAAAAAGCACATTATCATTATATGTAGCCATTTCTGAACTGCTTTTCACACATCACTGCTCAAGCTCAGACATGTTCAGCAAGTCAATAAGGACTGATGGGAGGGCAGAGAGAGTGACTGCAAATGTAGTTTTCACACTACAGCTGCTCTATATGGCTGTCCCTCCCATTCAGCACCAGCACTATGGCGTCCCGACTCTGGGTCCTGGGCCTGCGGGAAACTGACGTGCTGAGAGGAAGAAGACGGATTCCTGCTGCATCGTGCCACCTCCTCCTCCACACTCATCAGTCCTGCTCCGAGGTGAGATGCCTCCCCGCGCTCCCGTGTGAAATCAGCAATGTGAGAGCGGAGGAGGCGTTAGGACGCATCAGTGGATAAAGGGTGGGGGGGGGGGGGGAGAGAGGAGAGAACGATGGGGAGGGAGGGTGAATCAGCCTCCGTTCAGCGGCGGTGCTGGGGAAGAGGAGGTGGCGGCGGCATGAAAGGCTAAAGGGCAGATGAGCCAGACATGGTGTGACCTGGCACGGTGCTTCCTCACCCCGCCCCACCCCGCCCCGCCCCGTCCCCAAATACACTCACTTCCGAACCCCCCTCCCATTTCTCTACCCACGCATCATCTGTCCCCTCAAAAGCTCTGCTTGGCAAACATTGTCGCTGTGAATGACAGTGTGTGTATGTGTGTGTGTGTGTGTGTGTGTGTGTGTGTGTGTGTGTATGTGTGTGTAAGAGAGAGTGTCTGTGTGCCCACAGGCCTATACAAGCATTTGTGTGTGTGTGTGTGTGTGTGTGTGTGTATGTGTGTGTAAGAGAGAGTGTCTGTGTGCCCACAGGCCTATACAAGCATTTGTGTGTGTGTGTGGGTGTGTGTCTGTGTGTGTGTGTATGTGTGTGTGTGTGTGTGTCTGTGTCTGTGTGTGTGTGCGTGTGTAGGTGGGTGTGTATGTGTGCGTGTGTGCCAGTGTGGGTATGTTTAAGTGTGTTTGAAATTCTGTGTGTGTATGTGTGCTTGAATTTGTGATTCTCTGTGCATGTGTGTGCTTGAATTATTTGTCATTCTGTGTGTGTGTGTGTGTGTGTGTGTGTGTGTACCCTGACCCAGGGTGCAAAGACACGCTTACTGTCAGGATGCTCGTAGGGTAGCCAGTGGTGCTTGGTGTTCTGGAATTCAAAGTGCGAGTTGCGGAGCTGGCACTGCTGGGCTCTGAAGTCCTCAAAGTGCTTGGGGCAGTCGTCTGTGTTGCAGAGCTGATACTCATAGTTCACACCAGGGCAGTCCTGGCCTCCGTATGCTGGCCTGGAGACACCCCCAAAACACACACACACACACACACACACACACACACACACACACACACACACACACACACATACACACACACACACACACACACACACACACACACACACACACAAAACCCACATGCCTGATTTGAGAACAGTCACACACTCAATTGTCCAGCAGTTATTATTTTAGTGTTTATTTTTGTCTATGGGTGTTTCTGCCTGTGTGTGCTATCAGTGAAAATCAGTGCTGTACAGTCATAATATACTATCATTAGCTACGTATTTACTGGGTAAATACTTAGTAATTAGAGTACTGTGACAGTAAGGGTTACCAAATGTTTACTGTTTATTTTTCCTATTTGTGTTTCTGTCTATGTATGTTATCACCGATAAACCGTGTGTGCTTGTATCTGTGCATGCTATCAATGATAAACACTGTGTTTCTGTGTGTGTGTGTGTGTGTGTGTGTGTATGCTCTCTCTGATAAACAGTGTGTGCGTGTTATCATCAGTGCTATAGAGTAAGCGGGGCGAGGAAAGGGAGGTGACCCACGCCGGATTGTTGCACTGGCGGGTTCTGAAGCGAACGCCCATGCCACAGCTCCGCGAGCAGGAGCCGAATTTACTCCACACGCTCCAGACGCCATCTTGCTTCACCTGGTTGGCGTTCTTCCACATGCAGTGACCTTTGTAGCACCACTGCAGGGGCAAATGAAAATGGCGGTGGGTGGGGTGGGGGGTGGGGTTTGGAGTGAGGAAAAGAAGAAGAAGAAGAAATACACTGTGAATAGCATCTGCAGTGAACAACATCATCTTCAAGCAATGCCCTTCACTAACCCCTCTCAAAAGAGACACAGAGTGGAAGAGAGAGAGAGAGAGAGAGAGAGAGAGAGAGAGAGAGAGAGAGAGAGGGAGAGGGAGAGAGAGAGAGAGAGAGAGAGAGCAAGCAAAGAGCAGTGAATGGCAGCACTTACCTTCCCAGGTGCACACTCTGTTCCATCAAGAGGAGGTCCCTTCTTGGTCTTGCAGAAATAGGGGTTGTCGGGGTGGCTGCACCACAGCTGTTTGCAGGGGTCATACGTGCGGAACTGTCGGAAAGACGAATAAAATAACACGGAGACGATTAAAGAGAAAAAAAATAGACAACCGAGAATGTGAACAAGAAAAATGAAAGCTTATTTCCGTCTGTCTGAACTCTGACCAGAACCTGGTGCCATATACTTTACATATACTTTGTAAAGCCAACCAGTGTAATGCTACTTTTTCATGAAATGTATTGACTGTGTTTGTCTGTCTTGCTGTCTTGACTATGCACTGTTTGTAATGTCCTGTCTTTCATGTAGCCTTGTACTGGTGAAACCGAAGGCAAATTTTCACAATCTGTGGACAATAAAGTTTTTGTATTCATATTTGTATTGGTATTGGTTTATACTGTACACCCCATTTTGGTTTCCTTCAAACAGCCTAGAATTATCACACAAGACCTCCTGCCACCATTTAGATCGTGACGACGTGGTGACACCCCGAACGGCAACTGAGTCTATTGGCCCTTTTATCTAAGGGCCGACATACCTGCAGCAGAGAAGTAAACAAGTGATTCAAATTAAAACGGAGCAGAAGGTTGCCTGGGAGCGAGAGCTAATCAATAGCAGGTGTTGAACGCGGAATTCTAATTTGTGGAGGCAAAGCACTTCTCGTTAGAGATGCAATCACCTGGAAGAATGGCAGGTGCGCTTCAAATGAACAAAGACTTTCTATGTCTCTTTCATGAGAGTGCACTCCAGTCCAAGGCCACCATAGGAAAGTGCCTTTGGTAGTACACGTGTGGCTTTCTGATTAAGGATAGTCTGTTCATACTACTCTTGGCGTGCGCAGCTGGCTCATCAACTGGTTTGGAAGCCTCCGCAGTTTGAAGAGCACATTCTCACTAACAGAGAGACACACATCCCATTAAAAGTCAAGGTGTGCATGGATGTTGCTTGTAAGCACCCTTAGGAATTGGCACGCGTTTGATTCCCACCAATGTAATCTGTACACACAGATTGCACGAGCATCTCTGTAGTGTAAACACAGCACGCAAAGCCTCCATGATGTGAATGTGATGAATAAGATGTAGGAGGGAATTAAGAGACGAGGCCCATAGAGTCTGCAAGAGGGAATGAAGAGGCACTGTGCCTTCGGCTGATAGTCGTCTGGTATCTGCGTCTGGATCTCACCGGAGACAAAAACACGAATACGCTGTGAGACTAATTAGACGCAGAGCCGCGTGGTTTTGGCTTACGTCCGAGCTTGTTACCTGTGGCACTTCACTACCGCATCACTGAGACACTGTTACATCAGTATTAACCTCCAGGCAGCCCAGGCAGTCATGCCACAACCCTGAGTTAATTGACTATTCAAAGATTGAGAGCTAATAGTGTGCACAAGATGCCCAGCTTGTTTCCCCTCAGATGCGAGAGGTCCTGATGAAGACTTGAAAAGCTGTGACTGCAGCTAAACTACCTTACACCAGCTGCTCAGTGGTACTGGCATACCCAGACACCAGGTGTGTGTATTCTCACGACTTATTTATTTATGTATTTATTTACCTATTTATTTATTTATTTATTCATTTATTTTCGTGTAGGGCTCTAGGGTTTTACAGAACTTCTGTAGAGAGTCCATTAGGACTAGGTAGTTTCAGGGAGAATGATTGTCCTATTGATGGAACTGCTGAGAATTTAGACAGACCAATCAAAATGTTCTCTCCTTTGGAAAATCAATGCATTGTGGGACACAGCATGTGCAGAACACAGCTTGCCGAGTGGGTGAGAATCTGAATTTTTTTTTCTTCCCTGCCCCTGCTCTTCAATTGCAGTTGATCTCTTTCTAGCTAAATGCTCCTCGAGGACTTTCAACAAGTGGGTAACAGTTCTTTTGAGCCTATTTCTTGCAAAAAAAAGCCTTGATTTATTCCCCTTGAGGACCGCCACGTATCAAGCACGTCTGAATGACAGGAGGAAAACAGCCCTCGGTTGCACTTACCGATGTGCAGATTTTGTACCCCACACCGAAGTCGAAGCGGCACTGCTCGTCCATGGAGTAGTTGATGCCGGGCAGCTCTGGAAGAGGTGGCCAATCGTGTTTGAAGGGGTCGTCCAGGAGACAGTCGTAAGAGCTGCAGGGTTTAAACATAAACACACAGGATAGTGGCATGAACACTGTCAATCAAATAAGCTTGCAGTCTTTGTAGTCTTCGTAGGCTCCGAGGGCATGATTGTGCTTCATGATGAAGTCTCTCACATCTGATGATTTACATGTGAGGGTAATTAGGCTGTCTCGTCGTATGAACGTGAGGTACAAAAGCAACATTTGAGGACAGCTAAAAGTCTGACTAAAAGGCTGTTTAGGGGTAGCAGTGAGATGAGTACATGCAGGATGCACTGCATGTGTACAGTATAAGAGAAGCTTCAGATATCAGCTATCAGCAGATTGATTTATGCTTGGGACTTTTGCATCACAACTATGCATATTGTCTTACCAACATAACTGGACAACTTCATTTTGATTCAAATACAAAAACGCAGACAAATAAACATGCATTTTACGAAGGTCTTCTTTTCTGTCAGCCTGGGTTGAAAAGAAGGGAAAGAAACATGTATCCTAATTTGACAGGGAGGATTAATTGAAGGCTGAAAGAAGACTGTGTAAGTATTTTGTTATTGCCTCAAAAGGGTTGTCTTGCTGCTTTTGCTGCTTGCTCAATATTTCAAATCAATGGATGTGCACATGTAATCCATCAAAGAACACAGAACTGTTTCACTCTGCAGTGAGCAATGAGTCATATTTTGAGGTGGGGGGGGGGGTGAGCTGATGCTGAGGGTGGACACTCACTAAGCTATTTGGACAATGAGATAAAACATGTAGCTATATTCATTGTAAACAACAAATTAATTGCTTCTACATGTAGACGTAATCTATCTTTGTCCCTCATTTTATGGTCTTCTGCCGCATTCCATTTTGCTTCGAAAGTGGTAGCTGGTATCTCAGAATTGCATGACACCCCAGTTGACCGCAGCAGACTTTGTTTCAGTTGTAACAAGCCATAGAAACAAGATGCCGGTTGTAACTGTCTGCTGTTAGTGATTGCTACCAGATATGTAATGTCGATGTAAATGTCTAAGAGAAATATAATTTGTGTTTTGACATTTAAAACAAAGTACTATACCTGTAAACAACCACAGCAACAAGGTAAATCAGGTTGTGTATGACTGGGTTTGGATCATCTCCAGTACAACTTGGATTTAATCTGCATGCTTTGAAATATAAATGAAATTGGAGACTTTCATGTTGTAATTCTCCGAGTAGAAAGCATATATACCTATCGTCACACCTCATACTACTGAATTATTCAGATCTTTTCTATCAAGTGAAGTCTTGCCAAAACTACTTTGTGAGGCTGGGGATCTTCAGAAGTAATTACCCCAGATATGTGGGTGAAACCCGCTGAGAGACTTCCCTCTTTATTATAACGGTAATTTCTCAAGATGACGAGATGAGGTAAAATGAGGCTGGATCGGATGCAGTTACACTATGCAATAAAACCTTCTGGCATTAATTATCAAGTCGAGGAAATGCTTTTGTCTTTGCGTGCAGCTGATCATTGTGACATTTGAGCTGGTGCTTGTAACACCCATGAAACACTGGAATGTGCGCTGGCACAGCGACCTGATGACAACCCAGAACAATGGATCTGAGTGTGTCCAGTCGTGCCGAATGGACACACTGCCTGCATGCTGGCTTGCCGTTGCCCAGCTAGCAGTGTGTGTCTGCTTATTGATGAACCCAATCTATCTGCCAGCGGAGGCCATTTAAGGCTGAAGAACACATGCTGTTGGAAAAACGGGCAGGAATTTACTTTCACTGCAGGTTGGTAGGCTAAGTAAGCACGCAAAGGGCGCTCACACATACTGTATTCCTCATCTCTGCTCTGACAAGTGCACTGTGTGGCACGTCAATTTGGAGAAAAAACCCAACTCTCCCTTCCAATACTGTAAGTGTGTGTGTGTGTGTGTATCGGTGCTGTATGTGTGTAAAAGAGGAAAAGCGAGAAAGAGAGAGAGAGAACGACTATGTGAGAGAGAAAGACCGTGAAAGAGAGAGAGAGAGAGAGAGAGAGAGAGAGAGAGAGAGAGAGAGAGAGAGAGAAAACAACGGGAGACCACCACTCACTGAATGTATCTCTTCAGCTCCTGGCCGCTGCACATGGACCAGTGGTAGCGGTGGAAGGCAGCCTGCACCAGAGGGGCCATGACGCTGCCCATGGCCGTCTCGTCCCCACAGCGGTTGCCCTGTCCGTCATGCTCCATGCCCAGCCTGTGGAGGTGACATTCACATGCTGTGACAAACATATTGATAGACTCAGCAGCCGCCAGAGGATGCAGAGGTGAGGGGGTGTGAGTGGGCGTGAGTCGCTCTGTTGTCGCTCTCTCTCATGGTCTGCCACATATACTTAACATCAAATGTAACAGAAGACACCAAGTAAGACCCATATTAATGCACGTATGCAACACCGTATATGTTATATCTGTTTATACTGCATAGACCGACTGATTCAACAGTATTATAGTCCATCATTTTTATTTCCTAACATTGAGGAAACAACCTAACAGTGTGCTACAGAAAATCCTATTAAGGCTCAAACCAGTCCTTTTACAGAAAAAAAGTAGACGCTTCTTCCAGTTAGAAGGCAGCTGGTGAATGCATATTCAACTTATATGTGACATCTCTAAAGAAACCGCAAGTGTCCCATTACGCTTGTCTCATTACCCAGGCAACTGATGTGATGGACAGAGCGACATGTCACACTAATGGAGCTCTTACCGTTCCAGACCATCCTCATCGGTCACTCCATGAGAGCACAAGAGAGGGGGACAGAGAATGACAGATAGAAAGAGAGAGGGAGAGAGAGGGAGGGAGAGAATGAGCAATAGAGAGAGAGAGAGAGGGAGGGAGAGAGAGAGGGAAAATAAGAGAGCATACAGAGAGCTAGTGAGGAGTGGCACACAGGCCAGCACAAACAACAGCTGTGCAGCAGAACACATGGGACTGGACACTCTGCTGTGTGTGTGTGTGTGTGTGTGTGTGTGTGTGTGTGTGTATATGTGTATGTGTATGTGTATGTGTATGTGTGTGTGTATGTGTGTGTGTGTGTGTGTATGTGTATGTATGTGTGTGTGTGTGTGTGTGTGTGTGTGTGTGTGTGTGTGTGTGTGTGTGTGTGTGTGTTTGTGTGTGTGTGTGTGTGTGTGTGTTTGTGTGTGTGGGTGTGTGTGTGTGTGTGGGGCTATATTCTCCAGCTCCATACATAATTGTCAGAGAACCACAAGACATCAGGGATGCAATGGGTCTGACCTCCTGAGAATAGACTGGCCACTAGAAAGCACAAGCGGCAGTCCTGCAGTCACACCACTACGGGCTGTGCCACTGGGCTTGTGTTACTAAGGGAACTGACGAACTCCCACGCCAAATTTAACTTTTATAACACGTTCAAAAGCTCCCCGCCACACCGGAGTGATACAGTAAATGTGCTTATGTTATTCAGCTATTTTTTTTAACGCAACCTATCAATGTTTTTTTTTTCTTTTTTCATGGAACATTTGAAGGTTGTCTCTCCAAACTGAAACACCTAATGAGATATATCGACCTCATTGGCTCGTCATTGATTTGTCCTGTCCCTTTTAAGTGCCTGAAGCTCTTCCATGAACGGGTGGGTGGTGGTGTGGTCTGCTCTTCTGCTCAGAGTCTGCTGCGGTACATTACATTACATCAGAGGCAAGCTAGGTCACCCTGGGTGACGACAAGCACACTAATGAATTATGCAATTCAATAAAGAGAGGGATGAACAAAGAGGAGGCAAAAAAAGAAAAAAAAAACACTTTATGTTCTCACAATCAAAGGTCATCAATGCCATCATTTGAAGGCCAACAACACCTTCCCAGTGTCTTTGACATGCAATAAGGGATCGCTTGCAAAGCCTTCACATAAAGAAAATCAGAGAATATTCATTAAGCTGTACCCTTGAGCCACACTGTTGCTTTCAGTGGACTACAACAGACAGACAACCAACCAGCCAGCGCCTCACTGGGGTCCAGAGGCTGATATCCCGGTTCCAAAATGTACTGTAAGTCCTGCCATATATTCTTTCTACCGTGCACTTAACACAGGTGATATCACTAAATGATCTGATCTACCTGGCTGCACACATTCGGATGAGCTGGTTTATTAAAACTGTTAGATCAAATACTTGGCAGGACTTTTTTTTTTTTTACTCTCTGAACCCGGGATGTCCGCCTCTGCTGGCGTCCACCTCTGGCCACTGATCCCTAGCGTGGAGGGCAGCGGGGGAAAAAAGAAAACACAACGCAGAGAAGACCAAAGGCATGCCACTTACACATGACCGGTCTCATGGGCCACAACAAAGGCGGAGGAGAAGCCGTCCTCGTGGTTCAGGGTGCAGCTGCGGACAGGGTGACACATACCGGTGACGGGGGCGTACCCTGTGAGAGAATAGAAAGGAGAGAGAGGGGAGAGGAGGAGAAGGAGTAGTAGTGGAGAGAGCAAGAGAGAGAGAGGGGGATAGAGAAATAGAGAGAGACAGAGGATGATGGAGGCATTCAAGCTTCAAACAATCTGTGCGATTCAGGCCATTTTCACCTACTCCCACATGAGGACTGTTGGGACCAGAGCACTCTGAAAAAGGGTATGCATCACCTGGATGAGGTTTTGTGTGAAGGACATGGCACACGGAGAGTCTGAGACTCCATGCTGACTGGCGCTGCCACTGCTGCTGAATACCGCTAATGCTCGAGTGCCCGCTTTTCTCAAGTCAAACTTGTAAAAAGTGAAAATAATAGCCTGCCCGCCCCATTTTGGGAAGGTCTTCTCGAGGCTAAAACTGAATTCAAATTGATGCGACCGCAGGTGAGGTGGACGTGGGGGAGGCCCCTGCGGAGCTCTGACAGAGGCGGCTCCGTGAGCGCTATGGGCCTCAGACGTTTCTGTCAGAGCCTGCGGCCGGCTGAGCGAACCGAGCTGTGAGGCGGAGTGAAACGCGAGAGCGGGCTGGGATTAACTATGCACACCTTCACCTCCCCCGCCTATCAGTCCTTGGGCAGGTTATTAATGCAGCCCCATAACGCACGCCAAATTGATGGGGTTGCCTCCCTCGGCGTGCGGCTGATGGAACGTTCCCCCTCCAGCCGCCCACTCCAGCCCCGCCTCCCCACTCCACCCCGCACGCAACCTTTGGCGCAGGAGAGTTTAATTAAAGGGCCGCCTGTCAGTCAGACAGAGTGCACGGCACAGCACACAGACGCAAGCTCTCTAGGACCAGCATGCCTGCACACAGCATACAGCATACAGCAGGCTACCGTGCACTAGAAACTCACTGACACCACTCTTTCAAGTGAACACACTGTGTCTGAGGAGTGAGGAGGACACATCCAGACTCTTTTTCTGTAGTGTCAGGTCTATGCCTGTGTCATATGGAGTGAATTATATTAAGGCTAACCATTTTAAGACATACTGTATAACAATGAGGGTCACAGCTGGCAGAGTACAGACACAGACACAGCTGGCAGAATACAGACACTTCCAAATGTAAAGCACTTTGAGCTGAATTCTGTTGCATTCTATGAAAAGTATTTTTTATTATTATTCTAACAATGTAATCCACAGCTGGCAGAATAGACACAAAATACATATTACAGGTTGTGGACAAATCAGAAATTCTACAGTATATTCAATTGATTTCAACAAAACAAAATCTGCACACATTATCAATGTCTTAGTTAATGTCCCTGCTCACTTCATAGGTCACTGTGTTCCTGTTTTATCAACATCAAAATCCTAAAGTTTTCATATGTCCATGTTCCCTCTCTACTCTTTCCTTTAAGCAACTTAATAAAAGAGAAAAAGAGAAAACGTATCTACCGCCTGTGAAATTGGTGCATTGTAAGTCATATCACACTAAACACAGCACAATCAGTTTGATAATGGTCACATTCTAGCACATAAGTGACCAAATGATACTCGAATAGAATACAAGCAAGAGTCGCAGGAGAAGATTATTTCTAAAGAAATAATTGTGTGTTTGATTGCCCCATCACTGGCTTATAAAGTGACCTCTGCTATAACATCCCCTCAGTAACGTCCAAAGGCTTTCTGTCCAGCTCAATATCATTTATTATGACCTTTCACTTTGGAGGAATTACCCAGGAACCAATGATGGCTCTGTCTAAGATAAGCGTATTGATTTTCAATTTTGTTGAATCGATATGAATCAAGAAAAAGATCTAAATGCACCAGTGGAAAAAAAAAACAACAACATGACCCTGATTCTGATGGTTTGCCAATGATTGTGCAACAGAGACCAAATGGTCCAATAATAACGGCCTGTGTCCATCAATCGCGTTTTTTTTTTTTGCATCAACGGCGGCTATTTTCTATACAGATCAGTATTCGCAGTGTTCAGTTCCCCCGGCACTGAGCGATTTTTTTCTGCAGCGGTCAGAGCGTTGAAATTTAAAATCTGTTCAATTTTTAGAAACAGCGCTGGGCTCGTCAATGTCATCTCTCTCTCGGTGACCATTCAAAACTTGTAACCTAGCAACAATAAACACTTGACTGAAGTGCTCTAAAAAAGATGTTGGCACAACTGTCAGAGCAACAACAACAACAAAAAAAACACGACTGGTGGACACAGGCCACAGAAAGTTCAGTATTTCTACAAAATTCTTCCTCAGAAAATACTAGTGCAGAGCCCGTTGATGTGGCATTTTTTGTTCGTATAACATGAAATTGGCACTCGTGCCATTAGGATGACACCCACCAAATTTGAGAGCAGTCGGATGAGTGGTTCCAGAGTTATGCGTGGAACAGACAGATTGACACACAGACAGACGTTCCTTGCATTAATAGATAGATACAGTAGATGCAGTCAGCAGATGGCAGTTGACCTGGAAGGAAATAAGCTTTGTTCTGGCAAAGATCTGGAGGAAGTGTTCCAGTTAGCTGGAATCTGGGTAATGTTTGTAAGCTCCAGCTTTTGAGCTGGTTTTCATGTGCATGTGCCAGCCTTTTCCATAATGACCAGCTTCTTCACAGCGTCACAGAGCCAATCTACCAGAAAGCTGCTGAATTCAATGCGTGCACTCGTCCCCCAGCCAGCCTGTCCAGCCTTGCACACTCTCTCCCTTCATCCATGTGATGAGACACTTAGGAACAAGCAGGATGAAATAAGGCCCTCCGACAGCTCAAACTGAAGCCCTCCAACCTAGCATCAGCAAAATGGAGAAGCCCTCACCAACCCCCTCATTTCATCATTACACCACCCACTGTGTTGATGAAAGAGCCCTGATGTGTACTAGTGGCTGTTGGGAGCAACAGGGGGCGAAGGGGGTAGGTGTGTGTGTGTGTGTGTGTGTGTGTGTGTGTGTGTGTGTGTGTGCGCGGGCCAAGTGGTTAGGGTCGACGATCGCTCTCTCTTACCCTGCATGCCCGTGGGTCCGAAGCCCTGGCGAGTAAGGAAGATGGCGTGGTCGTGGTGCTCGGAATGTTCCGGGTTGTCCTTCTGCTGCAATTGGGCCCAGCGGCACACGTTCTCCAGGCTGCGTGATGGGTTGCCTCTCTCGATGAGATTAATGGACTGAGCCAAACAGAGGAAAGAGGAGAAGGGGGGTGGGGGTGACAAAAATGTCCAGCCACATTAGCTGTTTAACATGCACGTACCATAAGCAAAAGCAACAGCATTGCCTCAATTTATGTGACCCATTTTCCACCACATGAAAGGGAACAGACAGGGCCCGCTTCGTTAGAGAATATACGGGCTATAATGTGCTCTTGTTACATCAGAATGTTTGCTGATCTCTGGAGTTCTGCTTGAGAACTTCAGAGCTTCACAGGGTATCATTATTGTGCACCGTTAAATGTTTTATGCTTTACAAACCATTTTAAATCTATATTGCTGAGGTTTCTTAGAGTATACATTTCATTTCCATACCAGTCAAGTGCATCAGCAGAGCCCTTATTACAGGGGACGGTAAACACCACGTTCTTGCACATGGTTGACCCAGTAAAGTCTTACCTTTGAGTAGCCCAGCATGATCATTCTCACAAGGACCACGTTGATGTGAACTCCCAGCGACTCATCATGGTAGATCTCATTCACCTGCAGAGCACAAAAGACAGGGAGTTTGTGTGTGTGTGTGTGTGTGTGTGTGTGTGTGTGTGTGTGTGTGTGTGTGTGTGTGTGTGCGCGTGTGTGAGTGTGTGTGGGGGGGGGGTATCAGAGAAAGCAGGTCATGCTGTTATCACTCTAAAAGGACAACAACAAAAGAAGAAAGAAGCTGTACATAAAAGGGACCCAAACATGGTACAGACAGTGTAGCAAATGGCACCATGGTGATCCCTTTCCTTGACAATTGTCTGACCCTTGACCTTGTCTCAAGACAACTTCTCTAACTTTTTAGGACACAAGGGCAGACGACTTGCGTACAGATACCTTCTGTTTCCATTATTATGGGATATGAAGCACCTCAAGTCCCCTCGTATGAAACGTAATATCAAGCCATTACAGAAGGCAGTGGACTGAACAACCCTCGAGACGAACGTACTGTAACAGCCGCAGCAAATACTCCATTGGTCCTTCGGAGTGTTTTCTTTTTCGCCTGCTGCTCTCCGAGGCAATACAGTGCACCACAGTACTACAGTTCACACAACCGTATTACAGCAAGACTCTGGAGACGTGATTATGCAGACAGACGATTCATGTCGCCAGAAATACAATTTTAAACAGGGACATGACCGAAGAGATTTAGATGTGTCTCTCCGGCACTCATTTTGGTGAGATAAGATTACGTAGACATTCTTCGCCCTCTCCTGCTCTCTTCCTCCTAAAAAAATCCATTACTAACCACTAACCATTAAATGGCCAGAGCTGGAAGCTACAGAGGGATCACAGCGGCAATGGATGATCACATAGCCGGAGTTAAGAGTCAAGAAACATGATTTAACACCCACATCCTGTCTGCAGTTCCAGGGCCACCAGGGAGAGGCCGGGACAAAGATGGAAGAGGGGCCATTAGATGTACTCCTGGTGGGCAACCTCTCCGCCTTTTAGGCCAGACACCTACAGGAATGAACGGCTAACTTCTCTATCCGTCCCCGTCCCCGTCCCCGGGGCGGCTAAACTGCCATCGCTATACGAGCAAGCATGTCACATGTGTCTGGAAGGCATTAATTGAAGTTAACAGCAGTGACACAATGTGAGGAAAGAGGCAGTTGAGGCAATGGGTCTGCTGCAGGGGGCTGCTGGTGCGACAAGACCAGTGTGTGTGTGTGTGTGTGTGTGTGTGTGTGTGTGTGTGTGTGTGCGCGCGCGTGTGTGTGTGTGTGTGTGTGTGTGTGTGTGCGTGCGTGTGCACGGCCAGCGGCAGGGGCACATGGCCGGAGGCAGGCTCATGAAAAGGCTCCAGTGTTTGTGAGAATCACAGTGGATGCCTTTAAAGACCCCAGCTGTTTTTCTTCCCCACCTAAGAGGCTACAGTGCGTAGTTGTGTGTGTGTGTGTGTGTGTTTGTGTGTCTGTGTGTCTGTGTGTGTGTGTGAGTGTGTGTGTGTGTGTAGTCAGTGTGTATGTTTGTATGGAGCTGGGTGGGTTTGAAGCAGGGAGTGTGTTGTGTGTGTGTGTGTGTGTGTGAGAGAGAGAGAGTGTGTGTCTGACTACTGGGTGGAGGTAGGTATGTCTACTGAGTACAGTATAAGCATATGTATGTGTGTGGGTTTGTAGGTAGGGTGGGGTAATGTTGTGCTTGCCTCTATACATGTATAGTTGAGTGCTCTAGTGTGTTTGAAAGGGACTGTGTGGGGGTTGTTGAAGTGTGTGTGTGTGTGTGTGTGAGTGAGTGTGTTTGTGTATGTGTGTGTTTTTTGCTGGTGAAAGTACAGTCAAAACTGTTTTCTGTTATGCCGTAAGTTAACCCAACCAGATGTTAATCTCTGGAGCTTTAGACTAGGACGGATTACAACAGAGAGAGATTCTCCTATTACAAAGCAATTTAACAGACGCTACAGTATCTCATGAGGCAACCTGGCGCTGATCTTACTGTAGATGCAAACGTGCACGCATGACACTCACTCTGTCTGTGACAGAGACAGACAGACCGATAGACAAACACATACATTCACACACCAACACACACCGTCACACCCACCCACCCACCCATCCCCCCCCCCCCCCCCCACACACACACACACACACACAAACACAAACAAACAAACATACAGTATACAGTAAACTCTTTCATCTGTGAGACACACACACAAAATTGTGTTTGTCTTGGGTACTAAGTGCACGAGGACCACCACTAGAGCCGCCTACAATTACCGTGCACGCCGTGCACCAAGAAGAGAGTAATGCTTTTTACACCCATCAGGCGTCAAAACGCTTGTGCAACACCGCTGCCCTGTAATTGGTTCGAAATGTGCAAAACCACAGTCTTCATATTATGTGAGTCATATCACAACACATCTATCTGTCAGTGGGCTAAAAGCAGACAGTAACTAATGGCACACGTTTGGAGCCCGGGGGAGACTGAGACTGAGAGTGTGTGTGTGTGGGGGGGGGGGGGGGGGCATGTTGAGCCATCAGATGGTGCAGATGGCACCGGGCTGGGATTCAGTGCTTGGGGGGATGGGGAGGAGTGACCAAGTCCACTGGAACTAAAGACCACATCTGGATGTTATTTGTGTGCAGATATCCAGCCTATTGTGGGGACCACGAACGATCCGCAGAGGGCATTAATTCGGCGCTGCGAGGCATCGGTAAAGCCACACCATATGTTTTCTCTTTACCAACTATTCCACGCTAATGCTTGTACATGGATTCCCTATGATGTCAAGGTAATCTTTCTGTCTCTATCTCTTTCCCCCTCTCTACCTGCCACCCTCTTTCTCCCCCTCCCTCTCTCCCACCAGCCTTCTATTTCCCTCTCCCTCCTTCCCTCCCTCCCTCTCTCTCTCCCTCCTTCTCTCTTTCTCTCTATCTCTCTGGCTTCTGTTTCTAATTGAGGCAAACTGCTGACCTTTTCACCCACGGGGGCTTCTGGTTAGACACAGATGAGTAGACAGTGACCTCCCACGTACACAATCTGCCCGAGGAAATCCTCGATAAGGCTCTGAGAAGGACACACAAGAGGCTTTAACAGGTCTGAGGTCAGTGGCTGAGGTGGAATACATCAACACACTTATCAAGGACAGGACTACAGCCAGTAGAAAAGAAAAAAAAGATATATCTATATTGATAAATGTTTAAAAAGTTTTAATTGCAAATGATCAATGCCAACTGGATAATGCAGTTTTGTGGTTAGCTATGCCCACAGGATATCACACACCCTTATTTATTTGTTTACCCTGTTTGCTTTGTTTTTTTTAACAAAGACCTCATATTAAACTTTGAGAATATTGCTGAGTAGGTGGACGTTTCTATGTGTGCAAATGTGTCTCTCGAGACGGTGGCGGCGTGCGATGAAATTGCTCGCTAACGTTAATGCGGCATCAGCAGAAAAGAAGGGCGAATGTAATCTATCACACAACAGGACCATTTATCTCAAATCCCCCGAGCTAAACGCAACTCAGTGAGAATATAGACTAGGCTGTCTATCCACACTTCGTCTTCATCCCTGATAGTGAGTTTGCAGACTTCACACAGAAAAGTTGTCCTTCCTCAAACATTTCAATCTTCGCAGGTCCTCATCACAGCATCTCCTCAGCTCTCGACCGACACACAGGTGACCCTTGGACAAGCGAAGCCGGGCAATGAGTAAATACAATTTGCCTAGTTATTGCATTAACGTCTATCAGACATTACTCTTTGCACCCTGTCCGTCATTTAAATGAGGGCACTTACGGTGATTACGATCTAATTAGTATGTCCTGCATCTGCAATGTGTCCACTGACTTTCAGGGAGTGAAAGAACAAACGGACCAGACAGAATCCTAAATAGGCTCCCAGTGCAAGCTACTCTGACCTCAAACAGAGCTGGTCAGTGATATCAGCAGGGAGGTCGTCTGGAAAGAGCAGCTCCTCGGCAGGAAGCCGAGAAACCGCGCACCCGTGCGATTAATTAAATTGTTCACCGCCATATGACCACAACCTCGTTTGTGCTCTCGCTATCTCTCTCTCTCTCTCTCTCTCTCTCTCTCTCTCTCTCTCTCTCTCTTCTTGTTTGCTCTTCACACTGGTTTTTAAAGAAGACGACTGCTTCTGCTTACAGTTTAGATTCTGGCTCTGGAAACGTATGTCTTCGTGGACTTGCCATGCATTTAAAAAAAGAATAAGAAAACAATCGTTACAGAAAAAAAAGGAGGCAAATTTGCTTCCCATTTTGTGAAAGGTTGTAGGTATTTCCGCTTGACTACCAATCAAATTACTCCCTTCCTTGCTTCAGAAAAAGTATTTGTGTGCTGATTGGCAGAAACTTTTTGTCTCCTGCATTTGTTTCCTTGTTATGACGCTGACTGGACACTGAGAACATCATGACAAGCGACTCAGCCAAGAGGTGTGTGGGGTTATAAACACACTCAGTGCTCAGTCCCTTTAAGACCGCTCAGTCATGCAGAAGCCCTGATGAAATTGGCCTCGTGCTGTTACTAAAAACACACTCAATGGAAGTCCCCACGGTGTTCCCAATTTGTTGTCGCTCAATGGTGGCATTTACCTTTGCATACAATGTCCATTGAGCTGTAAATCCAGCAAAGCATTAATAAAGCCATTAACAGCCCCAGAAGACGACTACCAAACCTGATCCTCCACTGCCTGCGGCTTCACACGTGTGCTGCCCTCTGAGGTATAACAAATGGGAGACACGCCGCAGATGCTCCCCGTGACAAAGAGGGCCGCTACGGCTTCGGAGCAAGCAGGCAGTGCCCTGACAACTGGCAGTTTGTCATCAAGCCAGGGCCGGGGGCAGCGGCAGAAGTCGGTCGGTCGGTCGGTCGACTCTGAAGAGCAGCAGGGACATCTGCTGGAGGGTGTCTCACCTCCCCAGACGACAAAACAGACAACAGGCCGGGATGCATGAGGAACGAATCAGAGCCAGGGGCCAGTGGGGCGAAGTGTGATTTCTCTCCCAACAGTCCTCACAACTTAATTTAACTACCCCGTGCCACACACAGTAAGAAACACCATTTTTCATCTAGTCAGCCAACTTTACATATAATTGCTATTCAAAACGTCTTAAAAGTATTCCAAGTGTACCGGAGGGAGATGACGATGAAAGGTGTATTCGTCATGATCTTGATGACTTTCCCTTCCTTGTTAGTTTACTTATTTATTTATTCCACCTCAACTATGCCTCTTTG